>NC_092243.1:5052500-5210000 GCF_036320965.1 Panulirus ornatus | reverse complement strand
TGTATACTGTATGATCAAGGCAGTGTTATCTCTCGCTGGAGAGGGTAGATAGGAACGTTGTTTATTGTATGATGCCTTCGTTGTGATAAGTTGATAATCAAGCAATTGGGTTGAGCCCTGAGATCTGTTACTCTCGTACATTTTATATCTTTGCTTTGGTCATCATACTCCAAAGAACCGTCCAACAAAAATTTCCCTCAAGTTCTCACATATATACACGACAGAGCTCACGCAATACCTAGACTGCGACACGAAACGACGTTGCTCAACTCTTGTTACACTATCACGGTGAAGCTCTTGTTCAGCAAGCCGTGCAAAAGGCTTCAACAGATCAATTTATAACGTACCTCATCCATATTCTAGACTCGCATGGCATTACTGTACCTTCTGGTTACTGCCAACGGCTTACATAAGCACGGATGTATTTCAGTACATTGATTGCACACCTCCCCGCAGGTGGTTGCGCACGGCGGGTTAAGAAGTCAAACCTTGGGTAAGGCTCTAGTATCATAAGCCAGCGAAAGGATGGGTTTATCACACACTCGTCTAGAGCATCTTTTCGCTCTAAAGGAGTCCATCAATTCCCTGCTCCTGCGTGGAGTGCTGCAGGAGCCTCACCGAAGGGATGCTACAGTTACGTAATAAGATTACGTAGGGTAATCAGATGTAAAAATATCCAAACACGAGAGATCTTAACGCAGGCTAGACTGAGAGGATCTGTGCAAGGCAAACATTAATATTACTCTCGTATGTCTATTTTAGAACCCCTGTAGTCTGACATTCCTCGTAATCGTAAAGGCCAGAGTAGGAAAGGTCAGAGCAAAGACTAGCGGCAGATCTCACAGCGCAGTCGAACTTCGAGGAAACACTTGTCAGTAGAAAATGATTTTTCTAAGGTATTTCCAACGATTCCCTGTTTCTGTGTGGTCTATCTGAGCCAGTAGCCCAATAATTTACATGTCTGTTTCAGCCATGGTTAGTGTTTGTTTTGATGCTCCGACTTGCTGCATCCAATATGGCGACCAAAACAAAGCGTGACGTCATTTAGTCAAATGACTGATTGCAGTACAAGGCCTCCTCAAGGACGGTTCGTGAGAGTCTTCGGAAGAATGTTGGTCTTCTACGAATGGAAGAGTGTTGGACACGAGTAATTGTCTGCTAGAATTGCTTTAGCCCCTTGAGCACGAAGGTACGACCATTAGGGGGAACGATAGTTCGATCCTTGACCATGGCGTTACGATCGCCGGGTATGATGGCCTTGTTTTCCTTTATCTGACCCTTTAAGGTCGTCAAGAAAAAAAGGCCCAGGTCATCAGTACTCAAATGTCGTACCATTTTGCCCCGCCGTTCGTATCTTAGTACTCAAAGGGTCGTACGTACCCTTGAGGGTCGTGCCGTCGTGTCTCAAGGGGTCGTAGCAACAACAAAGGCTCGTTCTGGAAGCGGACCACCGAGATCTGTCAAGGGTCAAACCTGGGGATTTACATCGCCAGATCCGCAGTTAAGTCTCTTTTCGGTGATTCTTTTCTGCCGATATTACTCCGACGTACGTACTACAGTATTGCTAAATGTCAAGTGAATTTAGGGTGGAAATTCGAGTGTTTTTTCAACTCCATAATCCTTGACAGCTGGGCTGACTTTGGGGTGGGGGGGGGGGATCTTTTAGACTAAGGTGTGATGGTTCGAGACTCGACCATTTAAGTGGACGGTGACCTTATAACTGTAGTTGCTGTCAGCTGATGATGACCTTATGGTAGTTACTGTCAGCTGATGATGACCTTATGGTATTTACTGTTAGCTGATGATGACCTTATGGTATTTACTGTCAGCTGGTGATGACCTTATGGTATTTACTGTCAGCTGGTTATGACCTTCTGGTAGTTACTGTCAGCTGATATGACCACATGATTGTTGTTGTAGTTGTTGCTAGCTGATGATGACCTTATGATCATTGTTGTTGTTAGCTGATGATGACCTTATGATCATTGTTGTTGTAAGCTGATGATGACCGTATGATCATTGTTGTTGTTGCTGTTATACAGACTCACCGTAGGTTTGTTGACATGGGACACCGTCTTATGGTGGCTCTGTTCTCAGGTTCTCCTGTCCATATGACTGGCACGGGAGCACTTATATAGAATCTGCGTCTGAGGTACTCAGAGGAACGTCAAATAAAGTTTTCCTCAGCACCAGAGTTGATGAGGAAGTGGGAAGATGGAGAAGATACTTGTTAAAGAAAGTGTATGAAGATACGAAAAGGAAAGAATAGGTAAATTAGCCTATGTAAGGAAAGGATATTCAGTCCAGTGTAGACGGTGTCTATAACCTACTGACACCGAGGGTGTAAGATGGTTCCGGGGCATCACTCCTGAATGTGTATCTTCTGGTCCTTACCACGAGGAGGGCGGGCGAGTGGGTCAGGCCGGCGTTCTCACCTTAGTATTCTTTTGTGAGTCTCCAGCGGGAGGGAAAAAGTGCGAGGTCGGAGACCAGGAGAGGAGGAGGAGGAGGAGGAGGTGGTGGGTGGAGGTGAGGGGGTTAGTGGGTGGGCCAATGGCAAGAGGTGGCCTCTCCCCAGGTGGGCCAGAAGCCATTCCCAGGCACCTGGAGAGGGTTGAGGCAGCAGTGTTTTGTGTGTGAGGACAATGAGGCCGGAGGACCATGACTGACTCGTCAGGTGGACGTTTTGCCTTTGAACAAGATGAGGGTGGGAGAGGGGAGTCTCTCTCTCTCTCCTTGTCACCAGCTGGAGGCTGCTCCTGCCACCAGCGGGAGTTTGTCCCTCCTACCAACGGGAGGCTGTCCTTTCACCTGCCACCAGTAGGAGGATGTCCCTGCCGCCAGTGGGAGGCTACCCCTGCCACTAAAGTATACAATACAATCATCACTATCTCGGTCATCCATTCTTGTATAATTTCACTCATGTACTGACGAAGTCGACTAGCTCCCTGATTTTGCTACAGCTGGTGCTGCTGTTCCTTCTCCTGAGGCATGTGCTACTTCTGCTGCTCCTGGCGACGCCACGGGAACATCTGCTGCTTGTTGTTGTCGCCGCTGCTCCTGTACATTCGGACAGTAATGGTCTCGAGTGGCCTCGACCTCCCGACAACCTACAGCCCTGCAGGCGTCTTAAGGACATGAAGAACTCCTTAGGAGGATCTTGTCGGCCGTTGGTACACAGTGGATCCTACACGTTCAGCCTGTCGATGTGTGTGTGTGTGTGTGTGTGTGTGTGTGTGTGTGTGTGTGGGCGGCTGCACTACTGAAATAACTCAGGAGTCTGGTTATTCTGCCAACGCTCTCGCGGTGTGTTCAAAGACGCTAGGGGGAGCTATTGTTACAGGTTGACCTCCCCATTTCACCTATTTAAACCACCTTCCTATCTGCCCAAGGACAGATATGCGAACTGCTTACGTAAACTGTAGGCGAAAGAGATAACAAAAAAATGGCCTCCGTGTGTACCTTAGTTTTGTAAGTCAACGAACGTCTCTGCGGTGTATATACACATGTTTACAGTAGTGTGTGTGTGTGTGTGGGTGAGTTAAGCAGGCAGGTGAGTTTACATAGTCCTCCCTATATACTTGTGGCATGGGTTACCCTCGGGGTTCTCTGGCGTGTGTGTGTGTGTGTGTGTGTGTGTGTGTGTGTGTTTAACCCCCTCATACAGAGGTGTCAGAGAAGTACAGCTTCAAGATCATGAAGGAGGCAGGTTAGGTCTCCTCTCTCTCTCTCTCTCTCTCTCTCTCTCTCTCTCTCTCTCTCTCTCTCTCTCTCGACTCCTGGTGGAGAACGGACGTAGCTGCAGCCGTGGCCCTGTGGCCCACGGCACAGTGCCAGTGGAACACTCCACAGCCTCTCGTACTATCTTCTTCTCCCTCCCCCTCCCTTTTGGCCTTTACTAAGACCCTTTGCTGCCTAACTAACGACTTCTCGCCATTATCCCCTTCGTCGTGAGATGATCAGGCGGCCGATATCAGCGCTCCTGACGAAGGAGGAATACGCCAATACAGATCACGTGTCTCCTGCCGGTGTAGGTATTGTCAGTCCAAATGAGTCCCTCTGCACCTGCGGGAAACATCTCCAACGTCCCTCTGCACCTGCAGGATCATCTCCACTCCACCTCCCATAACGCAGGTCGTAAAAGCGTCAATGTGAAATGCAGGGATGGAGGTGATAACGACTACAGGGGAGGAAGCGCGGGCCTCCCCTCCTCTGGCCAAGAACATCAAGAACACCTGACACCTGCCAGAATATATACTTGTCATCGACGTCAGCGGAACCTGCAGTGGGGGGACTAAAAGCTGTTCATCGCTGACAACAGATCGAAAACGGCGATCTGTTCAACCATGACATCACCAGGGTGTTGCAAGACGTTCACTCTAGGTTGACAGTGTCCCTCTGGTGTCTGGCGTTGGGATAGATGCCACCACTCATTTGTTTTCCTCAGAGCATCAAAGGCCTGAATTATTATGACCCAGAGCGCTATGCAGGTGGACACAGATGGCGGGGTTTCGACCCCGTAACCGGCCGGTAGGGGCATCTGTAAGATTCCTGAGATCAAAGACATGCAGAATCCACTTGGACTCAGGCAAAAGTGGCCGCAGAAGCCTGCCAGCACGAGCTGAATACATGAAGCTTCGTATGAACAACCACCACACTGAACCACATCATGACTAGGGCGTCTTGCGCTCGAACAACACTCGACTTCGAGAGACCGTCCGAAGCTAAGAGAACACTCGTAGTCCGACCACTGTGCTCTGGAAAGGAATCAAGATATCGACAGAATGCAGAACAGTCGCTCATAACTATGTACCCAGCGACAGACCGCCGCAACCCAACTGAACCAGATAACACCGAAAAGATGTTAATCCAGACCAGCCATTCTACTCAACCCCTCCTTTCAAAAACCCCCGTTACTTGAAAAGACACCTAAGTGAAGACTAGCAATAAATATCCATCCTTACAGCATACGTCATGTGGCAGGAACAGAACAAAGCCTACTACCTCCCACCCGCCACACGTATGACGAGCTTCCTAAACCAAAACGTTACCAGAAGTCAGGGGGAAGCAAGATGTATCCCGGGCAATGTGTCAGCTGTGGTAGTAGAGACAATGTGTCAACTGTGGTAGTAAAGACAATGTGTCAACTGTGGTAGTAAAGACAATGTGTCAACTGTGGTAGTAAAGACAATGTGTCAACTGTGGTAGTAAAGACAATGTGTCAACTGTGGTAGCAGTAACACCCTGCTGGACTAGATCATGACAATTGCCCCACACGGTTGACACCTGACCTTCTGGGTCCCCTCCTTGTACAGTGGTGACCACGTCCGTCCCCCACCCACACACCCAGGCAGCTCCCCTCCCCTGTACACTCCTGACTGGAAAATGATAATCATAATTAGCCACCCACTGACCTGAACGTCTCTGGAGACAAGTGTCAAGTACATTGAACCCTAAAAACTGCTTCCCATATATATACAAATGATACTCAGCCAACGACCCACGTCATAATTCTATCTCCCGCTACACCCAGGTTATCTTGAGTTTCCCTTGAGTCTCTTCTCCCTTGCACTTCCTCCACTCTCCTCAGGTCCCTGCAGATGAAATCCACCAACACTCTCGCTGAGCAACACTTTCTCACACGTATATATAAAGGCTTTTCCAAGACTCTTTCGCAACTCGTAGTTCTTCCCACTCAGGCTAATGGTACACTGGCATTAACCATCTGTCTCATACGGAAGGAGGAGGAGGACCCCAATTTCCCGCCTTTGCTTGCTTGTACCCTTACTCATCCTGCCTCTGCACATACACACTCACACGAACATCTTATCCAGTGTAAGAAACACCCAGAACCATTATAATGTAGAATTTCGTCTGTTCACAGTGCATCACCCTTTCTTCAAGGTTGTAAATAAGTCATGCAATTTCTTATTACCTTCAAGTGCTTCATCCACAACTTCCTTAGTTTAAACAGCGTAGGATGAAACATCTCACCTCCAGGAATGCCCCCTGTTCCATACCTCTATGGACCTCAGTATTGTAACTATACGTCACTCGATCATTTACAGACCTTCCAAATACTTTATCATCTTCATTCACAGTCTTACAGCATTTACAACCCAGCGGTGTTCTGACAGTAACCTTTAAATGTCTTCTTACAGCACAGCCATAGTTCCCATAGCCCAGGTAAATGGTCACAACCTGTCTCAGCTGCTTGTTGTACACACACACTCCGTGTCCACTCAACTCCCTCCATCGCATCACTCACTTTCTCACCTCAGCATTTCTGTCTCCCAGATACTACAGTAGTCCTCACTTCTTCTGCAGTGTCTTCCTCTCCTTCGAAATACCTTCTGCTTTTGTGTCTCCACCACAGATAAGATTGATATACCATTGATAACCTCCCATGGACCACTAGGTCTCCCGTTATCAGCAGAATATTTCATTAGTCCATCAAGCCTCCTGTTATCAGTGCTTCCAATAGACTTGTCCTCCAGCAGATAACCTCCTCATTAGACCATCAGTTCTCTCGTTTTCAGAACTTCCTATGGACTGTCCTCCAGCATATAAACTCGACCATGAAGTCTCCTGTTATCAGAACTTCCCATGTACCGTCCTTCAGCGGATGAACTCGGCACAGACCACCAGGTCCCCTGTTATCAGAACCTTCCATTATACACCATACCTCATCTGCAGTCCCAGACCCCGCCTGTCTATGTCCAAGCGTCTGGTTTATCATCAACTCATCATTTCCCTGAAGCTCTCTCTCTCTCTCTCTCTCTCTCTCTCTCTCTCTCTCTCTCTCTCTCTCTCTCTCTCTCTCTCTCTCTCTCTCTCTCTCCACCTCCCTCACCCTTCTCCTTCACCAGCAATCTACCACCATCTCCTTGTTTTAAATGCCCTCATTCCCACCCGGATCCTCCATCCCTCTAATGACCCCCCCTTCCAAAATAGCCTAATATTTTTCCCCGAAGACTTTCATTCTTTTTTCAAAAAGTTTCGTCTGATGTTTTCTTTTTATACTTTTTTTTTCCTCTTCGTAAGACCGTAATATCCCCTGTTTCTCTTTACGTTCCACTCGTCACATTTCCTGACACGTTCAGCTTCTTCCGAATCTTTTCGTGTCAAGCTGACCTACATACGTCCTCATTTCATGGTGCTGGTCTCTCTCTCTCTCTCTCTCTCTCTCTCTCTCTCTCTCTGCACACACACACTGTCTTCAGCCTGATGCACGCTACCATGCCGACCTTTGCTGCCGTGTTCATTAGGTCATTTTAAACTTCATTTTGCAATTTTTTTTTATTTATAAATCCTTCTTGCTGTCATTCTGTCTCCTCCGTTCACATTCATAAACAATCAGTCCCTGGTCACCTGAAGCACAATGGCTACTGTATTTCAGCCAGCGCGTAATCCGGTTACAGATTGCATGTAAGCAGTGGCTACTGTATTCCTCTCTGCTAGTATCGTATCAGTATTTCTCAGTCTAGTATTTACCGCCCCCTATACCACATATCCTTGTTTTGTAGGTAACTGTATGTCCCTTGTTAGGAAAAAACATTGTCTTTTGTGTCTATATATTTTCTTTTTGCTGTTTCTTTTATTCTATTTTATTTTTCCATTCTCTCCAGCAGTCACCACTCTCTAAACCTGGCTTTTAACCTGTCCCTCTCCACGGGTGAGGACAGAGGGCCTGTGGTCTTCTCGAGGGTGTAGTGAAGATAGTGTACCTTTACAAAGGCCATTGGCCCCTGTGTGTAGTGAAGATGATGGGCAGGTCAGTTAAAAGACCAGTGCTGTTGTAGTTTTTTTGATTGAAGATGAACACGATGATGAGTGATAGTGAAGACAGCATACCTTTACAAAGACCATTGGCCCCTGTGTGTAGTGAAGATGTTGGGCACGTCAGTTAAAAAGACCAGTGTTGTTGTGGGGTTTTGATTGAAGATGAACACGATGGTGAGTGATAGGGTTGGGGGTGAGGATGGGACTAGTGGGGAAGGGTTCATATACTCACGAATGTTGGTGTGTCTGGTTGTATCGGCCAAGGCACAGTGTGTTTGAGTTCCCGCACTCCCTCACCACCATCTATCACACGAGGTGCCCCATACACTTCCATGCCCCACCCACGCACATCCATGCCAGTCACACACACACACACACACACACACTAACCTCCTCCTCTCTCCCTCCCTCCCTCCCTCAGAGACTGACGAAGGTAGTGGTGCTACCGACTCCTGTGGTGGACCTGTCAGCCGTGATGGTGGTGGTGGTAGTGGCGGCGGTGGTAAGCCTAGTGGCATTGGTCATATAATGTTAGTGGCGGTGATGATAGTGGTTGTTGTGGGAGTACTAGTGGTGTAGATGGTGGTTGTGGTGGTTCTAGTGGTAGTGGTGGTGCCTTGAGGGGGGCCTCGAAGGGAACCAGTTGCGTAATGATTCTTGAGGTGGTCATATTATTTATTCAGTGGATATCGACCCGGCTCTGCCAACCTCTGCGTTCACAGTGGCAGGTGAGCGCGTTCACTGTAGCCAGTCAGGCGTTCACTGTAAGCTGGTCAGGCGTTCACTGTAGGTGGTCAAGCGTTCCCCGTAGTTACTCATGTTCACTGTAGCCGTTCAGGCGTTCACTGTTGCATATCAAGGCATTCAAATGTACCACCTCAGGGCATTCACTATAACAGTTCAAAGGCGTTCACCACGTAAGATCAAGAGGGGCGTTCAAAACGTCTCAAGGTCGTACCGTTCATCAAGGCTTTGACGTCAACCCGTGTGAGGGCGCTCACAATCCACGAACGGTCAATTACAGCGTTCACCATACTCCGTCATACAAGGGGGGGATGGGGAGGGATGGGGGAGGGGTAGGTATGTATGCGACGTACAGGCCAGAGTCAAGGTCAGTGGCCAGAGAACGACGCGGGAGGAGAAGCACAAGTGTTTTCCAGGAACGTGATTTGTACGTTTGTGTGTGTCATCGAGTGTGTTATGATTGGTGGGTAGCCGGGCGTCCTGATGGCTGGCCGGCATTTGTTTGTGGATGATAGACAAGTGTTTGTGGCATTGGCAAGTCCAGTTTCTGTCCGTCTTATTTGATTTCTTGATCGTAACGCTAAACGACCCTTGAGCATGACGTTATACGACCCTTGATCACGATGGTATGCGACCCTTGAGCATGACGGTATACGACCCTTGATCACGATGGTAAACGACCCTTGAGCACGACGGTATACGACCCTTGATCAAGATGGTATACGACCCTTGATCACGATGGTATCCGATCTTTGTGCACGACGGTATACGACCTTTGAGTATGATGGTATACGACCCTTGATTGTGATTGGCCTGGTACCCACGAGCTCAAGGATCGTACCCTCGAGCTCAAGAGTCGTACCGTCGTGCTCAAGAGCCGTACCGTCATGCTCAAGAGTCGTACCGTTGTGCTCTATGGTCGTACCATCGTGCTCAAGGATGGTACCACTCAAGGAAGTGGCTTACTCACCTTCTAGATGATAAACAAATGTATGTTGCATATTGATCTGCTTCGATTTTCTTAAACATACACCTGTTAGTTCAGTCATATATATATATATATATATATATATATATATATATATATATATATATATATATATATATATATATATATATATGTATACATTATGTGGTATTGTATGTATTTTGTGTTTGTTGCCCTACATTTATCGCAATTATTTCAGCGTCGTGACTCACATATGTTTTTGTTTTCATTTACAGGTAAGAGAGGGAGAGGCGTTCGTTTAGGTGCCTGTGGCCACAACTTCGGGGTCTTAGTCCTCCCCTCATCTGCATGCAGGGATACGAAAGTAAGGAGCAGTGCCGCTGGTCTATTCGTTGCTTCAACCTGCAACAGAAGGTGTTCTGTTGTTAAGGTCGGGGTGTAATGTGAGACTCAATGCCTCTCGTTCTTGTGGGTCGAGAGGGCTTGCCGTGCTGGGGTGAGGTTTGGGGGTGTGTAAGGATGAGGTTAGGGAGGTCATGGATGTAAGGGGTTAGGGTGAGGTTAGGGGGTGCGGGTAGTGCGTGGCCAAGTAGAGACTCCGTGGGGGGTGGTGTGTGTGAGTGTGTGTGTGTGTGTGTGTGTGTGACACAGTTTGTTTGAGTGTGTCACTCCTGCCGACGCTTCCGACCGCGGACCCCATCACCCCGTGTCTCCTGTAGGCGGACTCCCTCACCCTTGCTAGGCATAGATCACCTCGTCCGTCCCAGGGGGTCCACATTCATCCTTAGTGGGTGGGACCTCCTCACCCCTGGCAGACGAACCCCTTCATCCTTCAATGACGAACCACCTGCAACTCTACCAGACGGACCACCTGCACCCCTACCGAATGGACCACCTGCACCCCTTCCGAACGGACCACCTGCACCCCTGTCAGACGGACCACCTTCAACCCTGACAGACGGACCACCTTCACCCCTGCCAGACGGACAACCTGCACCCTTACTAAACAGACCACCTTCACCCCTACCTACAAATTCTTCATCCCTGCCAGGCGGACCCCTCACCCCTACCAGGTGGACCTCCTCACCCCTGCCAGGCGGACCCCCCCTCACCCCTGCCAGGCGGACCCCCCCCTCACCCCTGCCAGGCGGACCCCCCCTCACCCCTACCAGGTGGACCTCCTCACCCCTGCCAGGCGAACCCCCTCACCCCTGCCAGGCGAACCTCCTCACCCCTGCTAGGCGAACCCCCTCACCCTTGCTTTATACAGTGAAGATTATTTCGAGAATGCTGGTCATAGAGGAGGGGTGATTCCTCCTCTTCCCTTTCCCCCCCTCAGAAAATAATTCAAATCATAAAACAATTCTTGATGAGCCTCATGGAAAAAATGATCCAGAATAAGATGAGAGACAGAGAGATAATTATCATGGAAAGAACAGCAGGAACGCATAGGGAAATGACGGATGTAGAAAAGGAAAAAAAAATTTAGGACTGACAGAAAACGAGCATTAGCGATTGCGCTGGGAAGGGCGTATGTATGTGTGTGTGTGTGTGTGTGTGTGTGTGTGTGTGTCTGTCTGTCTGTCTATCTGTGTGTGTGTGTGTGTGTGTGTGTGTGTGTGTGTGTGTGTGTGTGTAGGAAACTTTGATCCTTCAAATATTTCATATATATATATATATATATATATATATATATATATATATATATATATATATATATATATATATATGGATAGAGCCCAGGGCTACAGTAAGGGAAGGTGTTAGTCAAGCAACACACTAGATTTAAACGATCTTTTGTGTGTTGTTATCTCGCTTGACAATTGTTTTCCAAGTGGTGTATTTTTTTTTTGCAGCACTTGTGTTGCAGTGTGAGTGACCATGACCGGAGCCAGGTTAGAGTTAGAGACTATATTGATCACTCGGGCTGAGTGGTGTATTGGGTTCGATCCCCCTCCTTGCTCCGCCGCCCTGCCCCCCTCTCCTCACCCTACTCCCCCTACCGCCACCGCACAACCTTGCGCTGACTCCCCCCCCCCCCTCTCCACCCTCTCCTACTCCTCTCCTCTCTCCCTCCCACATCCTGCCTCCCTCCTTCCCCTCCCTTCCTCCTTTGCCAAGGGGTTGGTGGCACAAGATGCCAAAGGTTGTACCTGAGGTTCGAATCTCATCGTTACTTCCTACACACACACACACACACACACACACACACACACACACACACACACACACACACACACACACACACACACACTCACAACGACACACTCACACCTTATGTTGTAGACCAGCTCTTTATCTAGTCTCTTTATTTGTTCTACATTCACAGCATTACTGTAATTATCATTAGCATTATCTTTATTACTATCATTATCCTAAATATCTTTATACAATTATTATTATTACTATTATTATTATTATTATTATTATTATTATTATTATTATCATTATCATTCATTATTGTTGTTGTTATCATTATCATTATTTATCATTACCATTATTATTATTATTATCATTATTATCATTATCATTATTACAATGTAAAGCAAAATCATCAAGCGTTAAGTCCCTGTGTTCGCAGCAGCTGCCCTGGGAGGAGCCAGCCTCCTGCTGCTGGGACTGCCACGGGCGGCGTGTGAGTCTGGCCTTCCCAGCCCGCACCAGCCCAGACAAACCCCAGGGTTCGATACCATCTGATCGTGTTCTCTCCTTCCTCTCGCACCACCACCACCAACACCGACACAGAAAATCGGCAGACCTTGACAACACTGGCTTCTCACCTCTACCCCACCTTCACGGACGACCGGTGAAGAGGTCGTGCTAGTCGTACTTGAGGCGACTGACCGGTGAAGAGGTCGTGCTAGTCGTAGTTGCGACGACTAACCGGTGAAGAGGTCGTGCTAGTCGTAGTTGCGACGACTGACCGGTGAAGAGGTCGTGCTAGTCATACTTGAGACGACTGACCGGTGGAAAGGTCGTCCTCCCATATCGTTATTTTCCTCAAACCGCACACTCGATGTGTATATTTAACATACACATTTGAAATACAAATATAACATATACATTTAACATACACATTTGAAATACAAATATAACATATACATTTAACATACACATTTGAAATACAAATATAACATATACATTTAACATACACATTTGAAATACAAATATAACATATACATTTAACATACACATTTGAAATACAAATATAACATATACATTTAACATACACATTTGAAATACAAATATAACATATACATTTAACATACACATTTGAAATACAAATATAACATATACATTTAACATACACATTTGAAATACAAACATAACATATACATTTAACATACACATTTGAAATACAAACATAACATATACATTTAACATACACATTCAACATATACATTCAAGAAGGATATAAGTTCCATACCTGCAGGAGGGAGGACGTTCAAGCGAAGTCATGTGGTTTTATAAACCTCTTCCACTCCATAAACCTCTCCCTCTCCGATTAAACCACTCCCACACTCCCATAATTCACACGCACTCCTATAAACCACACACCACTCGAAGTTCAGTAAACCATTGACACACACTGCGGTAAACTACTCACACTTCGATATTCTTTCAGACACTTCAGCAAATAAACCACACACACGTTCCGATAAACCACTCACGCACTTCAATAAACTACACGCTCTTCGATAAACCATCAAAACACACATTTCAATAGACTTATTCACGCGCTTCAGTAAGCCATACACCGCACACATACACACACACACACACACACGCTTCAATAAACCACTAAAAGTTTTATATTCTCTTCAGGTTGTACGTGGTGTGAAATGGCCTTATAGTAATATACTTTGCCCTGGTGTTACATTGCGCTACATGATCGTATAGTTACGTGGTCCTATAGCTATGTGGTCTGTCATGGCGTTACATGGCGTTACGTGATTCTATAGCTACGTGTTTTATCGTGGTGTTACATGGCGTCACGTGGTCCTATAGCTACGTGGTCTGTCATGGCGTTACATGGCGTTACATGGTCCTATAATTATGTGTTTTACCATAGCGTTCTTGTGTTCTTAATTGGTGTCCCGTAACTTAAGGGGATAATGTGTTTTCTGGGCCGCTTGTTCACTTGTTCTTTAAGTTCTTCATTCTTGTGAAATATACCTTTTGTTCTGTCAGTTCCCCCTCTTTCCAAATAACACCATAGTAACATATTCTGTCGTACTGGTCCCCCGTTTTCTACGATTACAACGCTATGTGTTCGGATCTTTTCATTCGCGTGTTACAGTGTTCTATTCTTTACCTGTTCTCGTCTGAAAGTCACCTTCTTCATGTATCATGATCTCTTGTTATCCCATGTTATACACTATGTCCTCGTCCACATCATACTTATTCATTCACACCATGAAAAGGAAAACGAGAGCATCCCTGCTTCGACCGTCTGACCGAAGCGCTTCGAATGAATGGCGAAGCGGACACACTTGTCCTACATTGAAGATGTGTTCATGAATCATTGCCTGTATGTTCCTCTGCGCCGAACCACTACATTTGGAACTCGAACAGACACGTTCGAACATTGAATAATCGAAGGGAATAGTTACATCTAAAGCGAGGGACGAAGCCTTGCCTCAAAAATCCGGATCCATGGAAGGAGCCACGAACGCCCCTGTGGATCTTTTCGCAGAAGAACAAGAACTTTAAGGTCCGTGTTTGGGGAGGGCACCTTTAAGAGCGGGGAGGAGGGTAGTGGGGAGGGAAGGGTGATCTCCTCCACAGCAGCGGCCGTAAGTATGAATGGCCAGAGCTGAGGCCGGGAGGAAAAAAGACAAAAACAACAACTCTCCGAGAACCTTCTGAATGATCTCCTGTAGGAGGAGGAGGAGGAGGAGGAGGAGGACAGACAGACAGACAGACAGACAGACAGACAGACAGCACACACACACACACACACACACACACACACACACACACATGGGTGTTTACGAGTAACAAATATTAGGGCGGCGAAATGTGATTCATAATATCAATATTTACACAAGGGTTAACTCAACAAGTGGCGGGGTTGCTCTCTCAGAGGGCATCTGCCGGCCCACACACACACACACACACACACACCCACACCCACACACACACACACACACACACAAAAGCCTTTGCCTCAGTGTGTGTGTGTGTGTGTGTGTGTGTGTGTGTGTGTGTGTGTGTGTGTGGAACGCTAGCCGAGAAGTGGCAGAGGATGTGATCTCAGAGACAGGGGCTCGACACACTACCAACTCGTCCCTCCTCCTCCTCCTCCTCCTCCTCCAGTCCTCCCTCGAACCACGATTTATAGACGGTTGATGTGTGGGTGGAAACACCTGTGTTATGTGTGCTACTGGGTCGTGTTACTATCTGTAACTCACCATGAAGGAACAACTTGAGTGTATTGTTACAAGTAAGACTTACTGGAGTGATAACTTGTGGTGGCTTGTAATGTCGTGTGGTAGCTTGGAATATAGCAGCTGGCGGTCTGCTGTAGCAGATTTCAGTGTGATGTGGTTGCTTGTCGTGTGGTAGCTTGTCATGTAGTGTGGTAGCTTGTAGTACAGCGTGGTAGCTTGTAGTATAGTATAGTGACTTGTGTAGTGTTGTAGTTTGTAAGACTGTCGCAGGGCCTTACTTCATCCTCTCCCCCTCAGCTCTTACTGTAGTGTTCCATCTCATAGCCCAGCTTGCGCTGGGAAGAGAGCGGGTGCTTGTAGATCACAAGGTTGGGTTGCAGAAAGGGCTTGTCATCATTTGGTGTTTCCCTTCACGATGTTCAGGGTTCCTGAGGGTTCCTTCTCGGGCGGTGAGTGACGTAGGCAAGGGAGGGATACTCTACCCGGTAAATAGTTCGTTGCTTGGCGACTGTAAAGACGAATGATCATTGTTCCGAGTAGGTTAATCTTCTCAGCGACCGTGATGACGAACGATCAATATCCCTAGCAAATGAAATTAGTTCCAAGCGACGTTGAAGACGAACAAACAATCTTCTTAGTTTCTTATCTTTTTCTCTGGTCTCGGATAAAAGTGCTCATTCAGACTAAGAATCATGAAAAAGAACTAAAGACACAGAGATGTGAAGTGAGTGGAGGGATATAATCTAAAAATTCTGAAAACGGTGGAAAACATTTACTTAAAAGAAAAGAAAAAAGAAGATATAAGACTAGGCGGTAAGTGTGAGGAAAGACATGAGAAGGTAAATCGTTCCAAAGCTGAGCTGTGACCACGGGATAACGTTGATGGACATCACAAGGTTCACCCTTTTAAGTTGCCAACTACCATACAGTAATCATGTGACGCAGTAGCCTGCCGATCGTTGCGTGATCAAGCTATTGGCGGTGGTTAACACTGTTTTCGTAAGGAGAAGCAAGAAGAGGGGAAGAGACGCAACACAGCAGGGCAGGACAAGTGGATCGAATTCAATATAGAATAGCCCCGGAGATTTGTTGAGTTCGATTGCTGAGGACTCAACTCTATCCAGTGAGTATGTAGAGCTAGAACTGCTCCTCACTTGTGAGACCAAAGCTTCATACAAGGACCAAGCCATTCCTTTGTATACATTACCGAAGCCGGGTGCTTCGAAGGTGAGGATTTTGGGGGATGTGAAGAGAAGGACTCCCAGATTGTGAGAGACGATGTTAACTGGTCGTGTATACTATGGGGTTAGGAAGACTTACTGGACGTTACAATGATACCAAGAATAGTGCGTTGTGGGAAGTGATAGATGCTGAGGGATTTCAGAAGGAGGAGGAGGAGGAAAAGACTGGGTTATGGAGGCATCAGACTTACTGTGATCACGGTTGCGTCTGACTTACAAGGAAATCTTGTCCAAATCTAAGTACATGGAAGGCACCTGGGACGAGACGAGACGAGACGCAGATCGAACAAGAGGAGTTCGAGTGGAGTTGGAAAGACGTAAAGGAAAACGACCTCGTGTCGTCAGCATGTGAATGCATCTCATCATCTGTTACAGGAAAGATAATCTAAATAAAGAAGATAAGGAAATGACGTAGGAAACAGAAGAGAAACCTGAAGGAACACAGGTATTGACAGAGAAAGACGGAGATGTAGGTCTGTCAGTAATTACGGAGACGGAGCAGCCAAGAGGGGAGAGAGCAGAATTGGGGGAAGGAAAGCAAGAAAGTGAGGAGCTAAAAAGTCCGACCCCGATGCCACATCCTGACAGAAGACTTCGATTTTATAAAGGTTACAATACAGGATCTACCCAGAGTCTCTCACAAAGGATGATCATGACATTATCAAGAAAGGATATCACTGCTAGATCCCGCCTTGCGAGAGCCACAAGGATCACCAGACAGAAGACCGTGAGGTTCAAGACGCTTAAGAAACCGGGAATTAGACGCTTAGAAATCCGGGAGTTAGGATCTTAAAAATTCGGGAGTTAAGATCTTAAAAATCCGGGAGTTCGGCGCTTAAGAAATCAGGAGTGAGGCGTTTAAGAAACCGGAAGTTAGACGTTTAAGATACCAGGAGTTAGGCGTTTAAGATACCTGGAATTAGGCGTTTAAGAAACAGGAAGTTAAGCGTTTAAGATACCAGGAGTTAGGCGTTTAAGAAACCGGGCGTTACGAGCTTAAACAAGCGGGAGTTTAGGGAAAGATCCAGAGACTTTTTTGGGGGAGAAAGAGAAGTAAGGACAACAGGACGATAGTTAGGAGTAGGTTAGGTATGTCATCCCCCTCCTGCAGGATAGGCTATACCTCTGCATGATTCCAGGAAGAGGATACGAGGATCTGATGTTGGTCACGGAAGAGGAAGAACCAAGCGAGTACGGAAGCGGGTTCACACACACACACACACACACACACACACACACACACACACACACACACACACACACACACACACACAGATTCAAAACACGGTTATGGATCCCATCCATCCGGTCCCTACGCCTTGGCTTGTGTCCAGAGAGAGAGAGAGAGAGAGAGAGAGAGAGAGAGAGAGAGAGAGAGAGAGAGAGAGAGAGTTGCTGTGGTGTCATGAGGAGAGACAGATGTCGTATCTTCAGGAGAGAAAAAGCGAAGGGAAAGGTTTTTGAGAGAAGTTGTTCTTCGAGGTACTGTTGGTTGAAGACCCGAAAGAAGACTTACCAGGTGAAGAAGAGGAGAGGGTGTCACACCTCCGTCGGACAGGGCGCCACCTCGAACCCCCCCCTCATTGAGGGCGCCACCTCGAACACCCCCCTCATTGAGGGCGCCACCTCGAACACCCCCCCTCATTGATGACACGTCTGTAGTGATATCGAGCTAATCAGACCTTCATGTGAACGGGAGGAAGTAAAGATTTTTTTTGTTTCTTCTTTCGACGTCTAAAAATGCCAGATCCCTTGATCTCACAGGACCTCAGAACAGGAATGGTTGAACTACAGATTGGAGGGAGGAAGAGGTAGACTTGGAAGTATATGGGATATAGGCTTCTCCACGTCAGCAATGAATACTCTTTGCAACTCTCAACAGAAACACAAGCAACACCCGTGCAGAGGCAATGATCTTACAAGGAAAATAGAAAAGAAAATCTTTTAAAGTTAATCCAGTCCGTGCTGTTCGAGTGTCAATACTGGCAGTTAGAAGAGGCAGCTGGAGGAAGGAAGAACATCTAGTGAAAAAGACATTTACAGTCGTGTGGCGATGGATAAGGAATCAGTCCTCCAAGCAAACCATTCGTTCTCATCGACCCTCGGGGCAAATCATACTCATTCATTATTGACCATGATCGTAATTGAGCAATATTCCAAGCGAGCCTCTCTCTCTCTCTCTCTCTCTCTCTCTCTCTCTCTCTCTCTCTCTCTCTCTCTCTCTCTCTCTCTCTCTCTCTCTCTCTCTCTCTCTCTCCCGCGGTGACTGGAGAACCATCCACTGCCGCCAGTAGATTCTATATCAGTCCAGCGGAAGTGAAGATAGAAACATGGTATTTTGTGGGCTGTCTCAAGACTCGAGGGCGGGGCTTGAAGCCTCGGCCCGCTAGAGAGAGAGAGAGAGAGAGAGAGAGAGAGAGAGAGAGAGAGAGAGAGACTACGGACTGAGACGTACCTACGATGATGACATATGAAGATGAAAGACGTCCTCGCTGTGAGAGGGGTCGGGTCGGCGGAGGAGGCAGTAGGGGCACGAGGGATGTCTGGGACGACTCAAGGGAGGAAAGGAGGGAGGGAGGGAGGGAGGCTTCCTGATGGCCGAGCGAGAGAACTGTTGCTCTGGCAGGGCCGAAGAGAAAAGAGAGGGAGAGACAAAGAGAGACACAGACAGGCAGACGGAGGGAGGAAGGGAGGGATACCGGAAGGTGCAGGAGGCCCAGCGGTGTGTCCGTGTGTGTGTGTGTGTGTGTGTGTGTGTGTGTGTGTGTGTGTGTGTGTGTACCTCACCAAAGGCGAGCCACAAGTGCCACACGGCTAACCACCACCACACCACCACCGTCTGTGGCTCCCGCCTGCCGCCGCGCACGCCCAACACACCCTCTCACCAGCTCCTCTCTCGCACGCACGCACGCACACACACACCGCCGCCACCGCACTCTATAATTCACCCCCCGTATAAACCAGAGGAGTTACTAGGCACTGGTATGGGGGCAGGTGGTGAGGTGCACACAGACACACACACACACACACAGAGGCACCACCTCCCTCCCACGCAGCCCAGGGACAAACACACTAGCTCAGGACGGTTGATTCAATGGCTTCATCCCGGCCGGGGGAGCCGTGCCACACGGCCCTTTGGGGGAGAATGAGAGGGAGAGAGGGAGAGTTGGGTGCCCTCCTCCTTGTCCCTCTCCCTCCCTCCCTCCCTTCCGCGGCACCCAGCACCTGTCACGCTGCAGGTGGAGGCAGGCGGACGGACAGACTGGGGCAGTGTGTACCTCACCACTCACCACTGCTGATGCCTCACCGTAAACTCGTAGTTGGTTTAAAAAAAAAAAGAGCCTCAGCTTCCCTAAGGCGCCATTGATGCCGGGCTGGGCTGAGTCACGACCTATCCTCCTCCCCTCCCTCACCTGCAGCACACCCTCGCTAAATACGTTATTCCTCACCGTTGGTGTACCGGCTTCAGGAAGCATTTCAGAGGCCTTTGTTTGACTTCAGGCTTCAACTCAGGGGCCTACGTTGCCTTCAGGGCTCAGGTCAGGGTCCCTAGCTTATCTTCAGGGCTCAGGTCAGGGGAGCCTACGTTTTCGATCTAGCAAAGGCAACAATGAGTCACGTTACTTCGCACACGCTAGAATTCCATCCTTTCCCTGCTACTGATAGCGGCGCATCCTTGAAACTGCAGGAAGTCCTCTAAAAAGAAAAGGGGGGTTTATGATTGGAATAAGCAAATCATCATACATGTGTGGTAAACCCTCGACCCTGGCTCTCCAGCAGCCATATGAATATATAATTTCACTGCATCATGTCCTGCCTTCTGCCACAAATATGTTTACGATTTGCAGACAGCCTCGCCATGGATCATCAGGTCTCCTGGTACCCTCCCATGTCCTCCCATGTACCAAAGAGTCTCATTCGTTCCCAAACTTTTTTTTCTCGAAATTACAATCAGTCTATACGAGCCACATTCCTCTTTTTTTTTTCTATCAAAAGCAAAAGCTTATCTGAAGCGTTTCTCTTCAGCTTTGTACTCACCAAAACAAAAGCTTATCTGAAGCGTTTCTATTCAGCTTTGTACGTAGCTATTGACATGAGACCTACCCCGTAGTTAACGCTTCGTTATGTCATTGGTGTGTGTGTGTGTGTGTGTGTGTGTGTGTGTGGCGGCTAAGACGGGCTCCAGACAGACTTCGCTGATTGGATGAGCTTAGCTTAAAGTTCTCATCACTCGTGTAGGGTCGGTCAGTTGTATGTTTTCTTGGACCTGTAGACCCATCGGTGAAGCCTTGCAGCCTGCGCCACTAGTAGTCACAGGTCTCTCTTGTCTTCGCTGCTTGTTCCTACCTCGCCCTGGCCTGATGGATGGTCTATACTGAAAGGTTTTTTCAGTTTATAAATAGCTAAGACGGCACAGGCACCTGCGGCCCTAATGAAGGCCACCTCATTAACAATATATATATATATATATATATATATATATATATATATATATATATATATATATATATATATATATATCCTAGCCTAAGCAAGGTACCCATTTCATGGACGAGAACCCTTGAGATGGATGAACACCTGTATTGACTGTGGACTGACTCTCACAACCAGGATTCGAACCCATGGGAGCTCTACCCTGGGCGGCCCGTGAACGCGTCACGGTCAGGAAAGCTAACCGCTGCACCGCTCTATGAAAACCGGAGCACACACACACACACACACACACACACACAGTTTCTGGCGGTTTCCATATAGCTCACCATTGGCAGATCACCTTTCTGGTGTTTGTGTGTATATGCAGATGATACGTCCACTGGAAGTGCATTTGCATACGGGTATTGTCGTCACTTAAGCTGATCTGTAATCTTTCTGCTAAAACTTAAAAGCCTTAAGCACGACGCACGACCCTGCACAATGACGACTCGACCCTTGAAGCAACGACGGTACGACCCTTGGGGTATTGATGATAACGACCTTTGACCAGAGCTTTTAAGGTCGAGTTGAAATATAAATAAAACATGGCCATCTTACCCAAGGGTCGTACCTTCCGTCGTGGTCGTCCTTAAAGTGATTAATCTTGTTCCCTTAATCTTTCTTTCCGGGGTTTGTTTTATCCTGACCGTGACCTTGAGGTGCTTTGCGATCGTTTAAACTTGTTACGTGTCGGTAAAACTGTGAAAAGTTTTATTCAAACCGTAAATAAAACTTGAGTGCAGTTGGTGAAGTTGTTGCCTGACCGACCCCCAAGAGCTGAGTACGGCTGAGTTCGTACGTATTTCCTCATTCACTCATGTATAACTCAGTGAGTAAGATCGACTTAGACAGGGTGGCTTACACAACTCGTGACTCCCGACTCACAGGATGTATTTTGAGAGCTAAGAGTAGCCTGTAGATCGCAATGATTATGAGGAATTGGGAGACACGTCTCGAAACCTTCAGTAAACCACAAAGACGAAGCATGTTTCAGGCATGAACCCCAGAGAGTCCAAGGGGGGGGGGGGTTATATAGTATATAGGGAGGCGGTAGTGTCTCTCTTATCCACTCACCAAATGAGACAGAAGCCACGTCAGTAAACACATGGTTAAGTAAGGAAACCGACACATATCTGAATGAAATACTTATCTGTTTGAAGTACGGATGTGTATTTCGAAGCGGTGAAGCAGACGACGAGGCCGGAGCAAGCGACCCCCGAGGAGAGCAGATGAATGATTCAGAAGCTTCGGATGAGTCGCGGTCGGAAGTGTGATTCACTGTTCCACTGAACGTTCAATAACGTTCAATAATTCCCATACGGCTCATACCGCTCATCCATCCAGGTTTTCGATTCTCATTTTCACCTGAAGAAAAAATATAAAGATATTCTGGATGTCACAGAAAAAGTAAAGATCTTCACAATAGAAGATACAAAGAACAAGATTATCAAAATATTGTTCGTATTAATCACAGACTCACTGAATATCACGTTTTGACGGACGCGTATTCATTAATTGAAGTAAAAATGTACAGATGGTCGGATAAGCACTCTCAGTAATCCGGTCGCTGTTATGATAATCCCATGCAACGCATGAAATTTTATTTTCAGATTATGTATAATGATTTATTGTAAGTGTCTGGATCCATTGATGATAGTCTGGTTGATAACTTTTTTTTTTTCAGCCGAACTGTAATTTAAGTATTTTTTGGAAAGAAATTCGTAAGGCATTGTCTCACTTCAGGAGTGAGATAGTTTCGTTGTGTTCGGTTCACCTGTCTTGTTTCGAGTGTTAATTGCTCACGCTTTAGTGCCAGTCTAACGACTTAGATTGTACGAGCATACTCAGGTTCTACATAGACTTTTTCAATATGCTATTTGTCTACTGATTCATAGCTCTGTTCGAGGAGTATCTACTCTGTTCTTAGCAGTAAAGATCATTCTAGTTTTATTTGTAACATCTGGAACACATTCTTGCTTACCAAGTTACTTGCGAAATGATGCCTTCTATTTACACGGTTCTTAGTGAAATGCATGTCCAAATCACCGATTTAGTAGTGGGTTATGTCTACGTCCAATTTAATCCCTTCTACTGGCTAATCTCCTGTCTAGTCCAATTGCACGCCCAGTCTGACCTTTCTAGTAGCCAAACCACTCGTCCAAAATGATCCTACGTCCAAGTCTCACCCATCTACTGGCGAATCACTTGTCGAAAACAAACGCAGACCGGTGAAACATGAACATCCCCAATCAGCCGTGTGTTTGTTAACTTTACCTCTCACCCCAACACATTATCTTTGTACATAATCTATACATATATGTACATATCTGTGTATATAATTCACAAAAATTTCTGTCAACACGTAGACCTTAAACCCTCCCATCCCAACACCCTCCCACCATTACTCCTCCCCACTTTTTCCTCCCCCTCCCCACAAAAACTCCCCTCCCCCTCTCTCTGACCTTTATGCACTATTGGGTTATCGTCCCCTCCCCCTCTCATCCCCGCCTCCCACTCCCTCCCCAGTAGTGTATATGTGTAAACATGACTCTTCTCTTGATAAGGAACTCTTTGGCTTCTGTTTATATAGATACCTTTTTGTATCGTACGGTGAGGGAGTATTACACTCTGTGTGTGTGTGTGTGTGTGTGTGTGTGTGTGTGTGTGGTACCGGACTCTGCTTGCTCGAGGCTACACCGCGAGTGAAAAGTCACCTTTGGCGAAGCGGTTCCACTGGGTGTACGTACAGTCTCGCCACAGAACTTCTGACCCCAATGGAGTCTACACATTTCCCTGCTTCTGGAGGTAGCGGAGCCTTGGCGTGCAGATAGGATCCTGGGTAACACCAGGACTCTATCATAAACATTTGGTCCTGGGATGATCATCAATATGTATGTGTGTGTGTATATATGAAAATCATGCGTATTGTTTTCGTAGAGGAACAACAGATCATGACTTGCCTCAAAGATATCGCCAGAATTCTAGTACGTTCTTTAGATGTTGTGTAGATGTCGACAGTACCCTGGTGAGTTCTCTAGATGTCGACAGTATCCTGGTGTGTTATCTAGATGTCGACAGTACCCTTGTGTATTCTCTAGATGTCGACGGTATCCTGATGTGTTCTCTAGATGTCGACAGTACCCTGGTGTGTTCTCTAGATGTCGACAGTACCCTGGTGTGTTCTCTAGATGTCGACAGTACCCTGGTGTGTTCTCTAGATGTCGACAGTACCCTGGTGTGTTATCTAGATATCAACAGTGCTCTAGTGTGTACGCAGCGATGTCTTCACACCACTCAACGTAAGAGAGTAAGAGTTTGGTCTCTCTCTCTCTCTCTCTCTCTCTCTCTCTCTCTCTCTCTCTCTCTCTCTCTCTCTCTCTCTCTCTCTCTCACACACACAACGGGAATCGTATGCCCCAAACCCATTGGCCAGTTAGCACGCTGCGACCACAATTGGTGACAGGTCCCCTCCCTTCCTACATGCCTCTATTAAATGCCCTAAGGAGCATTTACGCTCAGGGAACATTAACATCTCCAGCCCTCCCCATTGTGACACCACACATTGATCTGCCACAATAAATAAAAGGTTAGGCTATAAATAGCCAGCTTGTGCGTGTCGTCGGCTATTTTTACTGCCGTGTATCCACGCCGGGCGGCTATTTTCTGCACAGATAAACAAGCCAGCCATGGATTTCACTCCTCTCTCTCTCTCTCTCTCTCTCTCTCTCTCTCTCTCTCTCTCTCTCTCTCTCTCTCTCTCTCTCTCTCTCTCTCATGGATTCTGTCCTGTCTATTTCATAGGCATGGATGTCGGTCCTGTGTATCTCTCCCATGGTCGTGGATTTCGGTCCTATCTCTCTCCCATAGGCGTGGATTTCGGTCTTATCTCTCTCCCATAGGCGTGGATTTCGGTCTTATCTCTCTCCCATAGGCGTGGATTCTCGCCGTCCTACATCTCTCTCTCTCCCAGCCATGGCTACCCGTCCTAACTCAGTCTCTGATTTCCGTCCTTATTTAACACACACCCACGGACTCTTCCCCTTCCACCGAAAGTCCATCACCACGAAACGTCTGTCGTATTTTCCGTGATTCCTTCTTATTTCCCACGGGGGCCGGGGCGGGGGGCGATGCGCCTTGCCTCCAACCATCCCTCTTTCCGTGTTATAATTTCCCCCTCCCGGTACGACCTCGCGGTGAGGTGGAGGGAGGAGAGGGATGGGTCGTCCCTTTGAGCACAAGGAGACCGGAACACGACCTCTGATCAAGGTCGGTTCTTGTCAATAGAACCGGATTAGTATCCCAGTCGACCAGCCAGCCCGCCAGCCCCCAGGGTTGCCGTGTTTATGCTCCGCTTGGAATGGGTTGCCATATTCATTTTCCGTGAGGGCCCCGGGTTGTCATATCTATGATCCCTGAGGTCCTGGCTGCTATGCCTATGATCCGTGAGGTCCAGGTTGCTATATCTATAATCTGTGAGGTTCAGGTTGCTATATATATGTTCTGGAGGTTCGGGTTGCCATATCTATGATCCGTGAGGTCCTGGTTGCCATATATATGTTCTGTGAGGTCCGGGTTGCCATGTCTATGATCCGTGAGGTCCGGGTTGCCATATCTATGATCCGTGAGGTCCAGGTTGCCATATCTATGATCCGTGAGGTCCGGGTTGCCATATCTATGATCCGTGAGGTCCGGGTTGCCATAACTATGTTCTGTGAGGTCCGGGTTGCCATGTCTATGATCCGTGAGGTCCGGGTTGCCATATCTATGATCCGTGAGGTCCGGGTTGCCATAACTATGTTCTGTGAGGTTCGGGTTGCCATGTCTATGATCCGTGAGGTCCGGGTTGCCATATCTATGATCCGTGAGGTCCGGGTTGCCATAACTATGTTCTGTGAGGTCCGGGTTGCCATAACTATGTTCTGTGAGGTCCATGTTTATGTTGCGCGTGGTCTGGGTTGCCATATTTCACGTTACATGATGCCAGGGTTGCCATATTTCTGTTGATATCTTCAGTGTTGTTGTTAGTGTGTGGACTGATGTGGCTTTTATGTTGCTGGTATTGTTAGCATTGTTAGTACTGTGTTATTATTGTTAGTACTGTTAGTACTGTGTTATTATTGTTAGTACTGTTAGTACTGTGTTATTATTGTTAGTACTGTTAGTACTGTGTTATTGTTAGTACTGTTAGTACTGTGTTATTGTTAGTACTGTTAGTACTGTGTTATTATTGTTAGTACTGTTAGTACTGTGTTATTGTTAGCATTGTTAGCAGTGTGGCCGTTTCTGTTAACTGCTATTGTTTGTCTTGTTGTGAATATTGTTGTGATTATTAGCCATGTGCTATTGTTAGCACCGCTGCTGTTGTTATTGTTAGTTAGCAATGTTGTTCTTACAGTTGATGATGGTGCTAGTGTTAGCAGAGCTGTTGTTGTTGTTGTTGTTGTTGTTGTTGTTGTTAGCAATGTTGTCGTTGTCCCACTCGTAAATCAATATATTGTTAAATTGTTTTTGTTGTTTTTGCAATTTGCTATCATTTTCCGTTGTTGCTACCGCTCTTAATCTTTTTTTTTATTTGCTTTTGTTTTGATGCATTGCTGATTGCATACACACACACACACACACACACACACACACACACACACACGGACACGTACACAGGTGCGTCAGGCGAACGCATGACTATCAACCGTCTCTTTTGTACTTTTGTGGTCGTCTTTTGATGCTTTTTGTGGCGGACATGCGTTGAGGAAGGACTCTTAGACAGGCAGCCTGGTTCTGCCGTCAATAGACGACGCATTGACAGACGCCGAGAACCGCAGGTGACAGTTGTAAATGTGACGGGTGGGTCGTTGGTCCACGAGCAGACAGACAAACAGACGGTCCAAAATTAGACAAGACAGGTTGGGAATAAGAACTGACAGGACGACCAACTGGAGGAGACAGATGGTTGACAGTAATGAGGCAAGGCTGTCACCGTCGACGGCACGGGGACGGATTGCCCCGTCAGGGAGGGTGTGTTCACACACCAACACCTAGACGGGTGGGTGACAGAGATGTAACGGCGGCGACGGACGCAAGAGACGGTACAAAGTGACGGAGGCAAGAGACGGTACAAAGTGACGGAGGCAAGAGACGGTACAAAGTGAAGGAAGCAGGAGACGGTACAATATGACGGACGCAAGAGACGGTACGAAGTGACGGAAGTAAGAGACGGTACTAAGTGATGGACGCAAGAGACGGTACTAAGTGATGGACGCAAGAGACGGTACAAAGTGACGGACGCAAGAGAGGGTACAACATACGAGAGTCACACTCCATTACCCTCTCTCTCTCTCTCTCTCTCTCTCTCTCTCTCTCTCTCTCTCTCTCTCTCTCTCCCCATCAGGAGGCCTCTGCCTCCTCCTCCTCCTCCTCCTGCAGGTGGTTCCTGCGTCAGGAGGACCCAGAGACGAAGCGTCGGGTCGGAGCTGCCTGATTAACGACAGACAGCTAGTTACCTTACTCGTTTAGATCATCGGGTAACTCATTACCGGCCCAGCTAACTAGCGAGCTCCCAGATGTTGGTGGATAGTTCCGTTACTAGTGGATAGGCCATTGCCACTAATTACACCACTGTGAGTAATGATACACCAGCTAATTATTCCGTCTGTCCCATATGACGTCACAGTCGTTAAAGTTAGTATCACTAATTAGCTCACTATCCTAAATTAGGTCACTGTCAAGACTAAGGTCATTGTCACTATTGATAATTGTCACTAATTAGATCATTATCATTGATTAGATCGGTTTCACTAATTACGTCCGCTCTGTAAGCCCATGTCATTAATTAGGCCAGGGTCGCTAATTATGTCAAGGCAACTAATCAGATCACCATCACTAATTACATTAGTGTCACTAATTAGGTCAGGGTCACTAATCAGTCTAAGGGGCAATTAATGGTCTCGGGTGTAATTCATTTACGTTTGGGGTATCAATTAGTATCCAAAGTTGGCAATGAATTTCAAGGAGAATAATCCAATGGTGATGAGTGTCTCCGATGTCATTAATTAGCCTAAGTGGCAATTAATGGCCCCGGCGTCAGTGGTCAACAATTCGGAGGTTATCAACAACGTTGTCCGCAAAAACGTTTTAGAAATCCAAGATGGCGCCGAGGTCGTTGACGAACCTGCTGTACGTTTTTTTTTTTTTTTTTTTCCTTACCATGCGTCGCCATGCTGGGCCAGCTGATCTCTCTGAAGTCATGAACGAGGCCAGACGGTCTTTCTGACGTCATTCCAGGCCAGTTCGGTCTCTCTGACGTCATTCAGGACAGTTCGATCCCTCTGACGTCATCCAGGCCATTTCGGTCCCTCTGACCTCATTTCAGGCCGGTCAGTTCACGTCATTCCACGCCAGTTCGGTCCCTCTGACGTCATACCAGGCCAGTCAGTCTCTCTGACGTCATACCAGGCCAGTCAGTCTCTCCTACGTCATCACAAGCCAGCACGGTCCCTTTGACGTCACACAGGTCATTCAGGCCTTCTGACATCATACCAGGCCAGCCCCTCTCTCTGACGTCATGCCAGACCATTCTTTCTCCCGGGCCTCACGCTTCACCATCCTCACTAGGTAACAGTTTTTTTTACAAATAGCCTTGGTGTCTGTAAATAGCACCAGGGTCAGGAGGTGGCCCATCATTAAATAGCCTCGGGGTCAGAAAATACTAGTCTCAATATCAGTAAATAGCCTCGGTGTCAGTAAATAGCCTAAAAGCCATGCTATTAGTGAATACAATCAGTGTAAGTAAATAGCCGTGCTATTAGTGAATAAGATCAGTGTGAGTTTATAGCCATGCTATTAGTGAATAAGATCAGTGTGAGTTTATAGCCATGCTATTAGTGAATACAATCAGTGTGAGTAAATAGCAATGCTATTAGTGAATACAGTGTCATTATACATATATGGGGTTACGATATACATACCCTGGTGTTACTATAAGTCTCTGGGTCACAGCTATCACTGGCTTTACTGAGTGTTGGGCTCTGTATTTTCGTTTCCAGTCTTCCATTATAGAGTCAGTTGGTTTCATCGGGTTTCACCTTCCTCGTTCTCTAGTTTTCTCTGAAGCTGTTGAATCATCATTTCTCTCTCTCTCTCTCTCTCTCTCTCTCTCTCTCTCTCTCTCTCTCTCTCTCTCTCTCTCTCTCTCTCTCTCTCTCTCTCTCTCTCTCTAGCCTCTGCCCTTCCAGTGCCTCCTGGCTCGACCCCCCGCGCCCCAGCGGTAGCATACCTGTAAATGCAACTGAGAACCCCCTCTGGGCGCTGTAAGGCTGCGCTCAGGAATTCTAATACATTTTCTTTGAACTAATGTCGTCTGTAATTAGTGCCTTGGGAGAGAGAGAGAGAGAGAGAGAGAGAGAGAGAGAGAGAGAGAGAGAGAGAGAGAGAGAGAGAGAGAGAGACAAGCAGGAATGACTATGATCATTGTATTTACCATTCTTACTGTATTCCCACCCGACAGAAATTAATTACTGGTGTACGAATATGGTGTCTGTATCGTCCTATTCCTCGAGAACGTACGTACGTACGTACATACCGACCGTATGCAGTTGATCAGTCAGAAATGAACGTAGGAATAGATTTCGGATCCCTGGGATAGCCGCCCAGGACATCCCTCCCATCCCCATCCCACCCCAACCCAACACCCCCATTGAGAATCTGCCAATGACGTTTCTGTTGTGTTGTAGCTGTTGTGTTTATCACAAGTGGTAGATAGTCCCACACTCGCTCACAACACTCCCTTGACCCCTTAACAGATCAGGTTGACCGGTTCCTACCGACCCCTAGCCAACGCCACGCATCACACACACACACACACACACACACACACACACACACACACACACACACACACAACACACGTCTGTTCACTGGGCTCCCGACTCCCACGTCATGATTCAGCAGCTGCTTGAGCTGGGAGGGGGAGAGGCAAGAAAAAAAAGGATATACGATGCCAGTTATCAGTTCCTCCATTCACCAATTTAGACAGTCGATTGTTGGGCGTCCCTGGAGGTAAAGTGGTGAAGTATGGCCGACTTGGAGACGAAAAAGAGGAGATTACAGAAGCCTACAATGGCTTCATCGCCGAGAGATTTGTAAAGGCGAAATCCATCTAACGTGTCCTTGGTCGAACCCCCAACATTACGAAAATGATTTAGTTGCGACACCTTTGCTCTCTACCATAACAGCGCTGATGTCTATCAGGCCCTGTGTAATAATCATGCGTTAAATCCATGACGCGGAGAAGACTTAGTGCCTTCCCAAGCCACACAACATCTGAAGCAGGTCAAGCTATATAGGAAACACAAGGAGTCGAAACCTTTCATTACAGTGTGTTCAGGAGGGTGTAGTCTTCATGAGTACGTCCCAGAACACGCTTGGGGCCAGCCAGAGACTCCGACACTTATTGGTTTTATCTCCACATACAACAGCTTCCTCTTACGGTAATCTACTAGGAAAAAAAAAACTGGGCGCGAAATGCTTGAGGCTCAATACATGGTGATTGCTGGAAGTGGTAGATGAGACCTGAGTGTGATTTTAATGCTATGAGGTGGTGAAACAGAGAGAGAGAGAGAGAGAGAGAGAGAGAGAGAGAGAGAGAGAGAGAGAGAGAGAGAGAGAGAGAGAGGAACATGTAGATCTGAACAGCTTTTCAAGGAACATAAGCTAGAGTGAGGATTTCCACACTCAGTGTGTGGTACAATGGCACCTGATCTCTGTGGGACCTCCAATAAGGGAGGCAGTAAATGGATTGCGATGGTGAGTGAGGGACAGATGTGGGCAGCATGAGAGGAGGCATGGCTTTCATGATTGTCCAAAAGAGTTATAATTAGCACAAGAAACAGATGCTACAGAACAAGAATGATTTAAAAGACAGAAGGGAATGTGTGTGAAGTCGAATAATAGAAGAATTGAGTAAATTATGAGAAAGATCTTGTGGACAAGACAAATTTGAATTTAGATAGGAAACTGAAAAGTTACATGTATGTTTGGAGTTGGTTATCAAGTTCCGAAGTGTATTCACAGTCGAGCACACGTCACCATAAGAACCAAGAGACTTGGGACGATGGAGAAACTACGGGAGGACCTAAAACCATCAGGAGGGTCCACATGCGGCTCACGCAGAAGCTGCATCAGTCAAAGGCTTATGGTATCACCTCCTGCGTAACTCAGGGAGTGTGCGGAAGCCCTTGTCGGATCACTCGAGATGCTGTTGGAGGTTACTGGAAGAAGGATAGGTGTCTGGGGAGTGGAGGGAAGCAAATCATAGTGCTTATACTTGATAAGGAAAATAAAAGGAATTACCCTACACCCTCCATCGCACCACAGACGATCCCCGACTCTAAATATATGTAGAGGGTTATCAGCGATGTGAGTATACCCAGGAAGGACGAATTGCCTCAATGGGTTTAGAAGCAAGAGGTCATCTATATTACAAATCTTCTAGACTGAGGTGATGAAGCGACCAACAACAACCCGGTGAAAAGAGATGGTTTGGTGGATTCTGTGTCTATTGTCAATTGTTGAAAGGTATTCGACACTCTCCCGTACTTGAGACTGGCACACAAGAATGGAGTTCAAGGTTGGAAACAAAGAGGGAGGAAGGCTTCTTTGTTGGATCAGCGACTATTATAATGGGAGGAGAAGGACAGAGGAAGGGATATCAAAAGGTATCATTATCAACAGCGACGTCCTGCTGGGCTGCTCCCTGGGTCTCGCTGCGTTGTTATTCCTGGCCAGTGTTAATAACTTGCCAGAGGACACGAACTATATGTGAACATGTTTACAGATGATGCTATACTTATGATGCGAAGAACGCGTGTGCGAGATTGTCACAACCGACAATGCGACTTGGACGGGCTCCAGCGTTGGTCAGATGCTTGGCTATTGAAATTCTACTCACACAGATGCAGAGTTAAAGAACTGGGGCACCGTAGATGTAGGGCAGACTTTATCACCACTCAGCACCGGGTGTTTTTATAGGAACCTGCTCATGTGAGGGAGTTGGAGGGGGATGATCAATGCCTTGTCTGACACCAGAACACCACATTAGAAGAGTGTTGAAGGAAGCAAATTATGCATGTATTGATTGCTGTCAAACTGGACATTCAAGTATATGAACGAAGAGGTTCAGATGAGTCATATGCAACATATGGTAGAGCCAAATTCGAACATACAACACTAGTTTGTTCTCCTCCACTTCGGAAGAGAGACATGGAGGGTCCAAGAAGGTGAATCTAGCGACGACCTGTACTAAATTTTGCCAGAAGTAAGTGAGCTTGACTACCGGGAGACTTACCCACTGGGAGAAGACTGAGTGGAAAGAGAAGACAAGGCGACACCCATCAAGTTCCTCGCTGAGTTCGGGTGATGTGAATAGCGAGTCAGTTCTTCTGAAACTGGGAGGACACCTCACTGACACAGGACTGGAAAGAGGAGAAAATCGTGAGGAACGGCGTGAGGAAATGCTTCCAGAGTCGTTGTATTATAACCGAATGGACGAGGGTGAGTGTAGGGGAGGTGAGGGATGTGACGTGTGATGTCCTGAGGGCTGGGGAGGTGACGGGTGTGACTGGGGATGTGCTGAGCGCTGGGGAGGTGACGGGTGTGACTGGGGATGTGCTTAGCGCTGAGGAAGTGACGGGTGTAACGTATGGATGTGCTGAGGGCTGAGGAGGTGAAAGATGTGATGTGTGGATGTGCTGAGCACAGGGGAGGTGAGGGCTGTGACGTGTGGATGTCCTGAGCACTGGGGAAGTGACGGGTGTGACGTGTGGATGTCTTGAGCACTGGGGAGGTGACGGGTGTGACGTGTGGATGTTAAAGACATGGATGAGAGAAATGAAAGGGTAAAAAGTGGGGCTTCATAAGTGTGACGCAACCTTTCCCTGAGCACCGGCGGGTAATTACCTGCACATGACCTGCTTCCCTCACACACACACACACACACACACACACACACACACACACACACACACACACACACACACACAGGAGGGCCCGGCAGCCTTCAGGGACACAGACACACAGGAGGAGGGCCCGGTAGCCTTCAGGGACACAGACACACACACAGGAGGGCTCGGCAGCCTTCAGGGACACAGACACACACACAGAGGAGGGCCCGGCAGCCTTCAGGGACACAGACACACACACAGAGGAGGGCTCGGCAGCCTTCAGGGACACAGACACACACACAGGAGGGCCCGGCAGCCTTCAGAGACACAGACACACAGGAGGAGGGCCCGGTAGCCTTCAGGGACACAGACACACACAGAGGAGGGCTCGGCAGCCTTCAGGGACACAGACACACACACAGAGGAGGGCCCGGTAGCCTTCAGGGACACAGACACACACACAGAGGAGGGCCCGGCAGCCTCAGGGACACAGAAATAAACTGGCCGCGACGGACGATTTGAGAAGTTTTATGTGCCGGTGTCTGCCCCAGGCTATGTCGCCCGCCGCCATACCTGCTGGCTTCCTGATACTCTCTCCTGGCTGGCTTACTTCCTTATACTGGCTTGTTGGCTTCCTGATACTCTGCCCTAGTTGGTTTACTTCCTTATACTGGCCTGTTGGCTTCCTGCTACTCTCTCCTGACTGGCATACTTTCTTATACTGGCTTGTTAGTTCCTGATACTCTGGCCTGGTTGGTTTACTTCCTTATACTAGCTTTTTGAATTCCTTATATTCTCTTCTGACTGGTTTACTTCCTTATACCCCAGCTAACCCTACTTCCTTATACTTTAACTTAGGTGTCGGTGTTCTGGCTTTTTTGACTTCCTTATACTGGTTTGCTGGCTTCTATATACCGTCCTTTCCATTGGCTTCCTTATATTGGCTAAAGTCTGGCTTGCTTCCTTATACCCTCCTTGCTTATGGCTGACTGCTTCCTCATACCGACGCGTTTCTCGTCTGCTGGCTCTACCTTATACTATCTATTATCTCGATCGCTCCTTATAAACCTCTTCGAGCATGAAGGCTTACCTTATACTGGCTTGTCTCTGGATTTCCTCATACTCTCTCTTGCTTACTTGATTGCGTACTGGCTTGCGTTGCTTGCATGCTCACTTACCTATAGCGTCTTGCTTGCTTCTTCCTATGCAACAGCTTACTGGTGGCAGTGTTTGTTTGGCTATTCCCTGATACCTGTTGCTTCATGCTCAGCTTTGTGCTGGCTTACTTCCTTCCTTATCAATGTTTTCGCGTTTGATTATTTCTTTTTTTTTATATTTGCTTGCTTAATGCTCTGCGTGTGTTGGCTCTTTTTCTTTCTACTTGCTTATCCTGTCCTGATTCTCTCTCTCTCTCTCTCTCTCTCTCTCTCTCTCTCTCTCTCTCTCTCTCTCTCTCTCTCTCTCTCTCTCTCTCTCTCTCTCTCGTGCTTGGACCATCCATAACTCGCTAGTTCATTTCCTCTTGCCCAGGTACCCACGACCGTGACCTTTAATCATGGACATGACCTTGACCCATGGCAAATTATCTTGCACCATGAACATGACCTTGACCCAAGAGCATTACCCTGTGACCTCAGGTGAATGTGTCCGTTCGTGACCTTACCTGACCTTCCACAGGAGAAGAAGAAGGAAGAAGTCTATTAAGGCTGCCAGGCCCTTTGTAAGGCTTCTGTGTAAGGTTTCCTTGCCCCTTTAGACACCCCCCCCCCCATCTGCCCCTCCCTCTCCTGGTGGGTGTGGTAGGAAAGGGGGGGGGGGGGTTGTAGTTATGCCTGCCGTCAACAGGTCCACCAAAACATGCAACTGTTGTGATGACCTATGACCTCATTACCTGTGCGGCTCGAGGTCAACAGTGAATATATGTAGTTTTTATTATCTATCTAAACTCCCAGAAACTTGTTATCTATGATGGTTGTTGTGGTTGATGTTGTAGTACTGGGAAGGTACAGGCATATTAAGGAAGGGATGTGGTTGCCATAGGAACAGACTTGAGCTGAGAATCTATCCGTTTATTTTTCATACATCTTTTTTCGCATTTCAGTTGGGCAATAACACCATAATAACTTAGTCCGTTCCGTCTCGTTGTTCCTTATTGAACAAAACAGTGTGGGTCCCCTGGATGTGACGGCCTGGTCTTTGACCTAATCCCAAAGCGAGGCAGTCACACACAAGGGTCGTACCGTTGCTGCTCCAGGGTCGTACCGTCGCGTCGTGCCCAAGGGTTCACATACCGTTGTGTTCAAGGGTCGATCCGTCGTTCTTAAGGGCCGTTCCGTCGTTCTCAAGAAAGGTAAGTCGTGCCCAAGGGTCGATCCGTCGTTCTCATGAGTCGGGGTCCCGTCGTTTTACGACCCTGAGGGTCGAGCCGTCATTTACAAGGGTCGTTCTGTCGTTCTCAAGGACCGACCAGTCGTTCCGTCGTCGTGTTACGTTCCTTGTCGTCTTCATCCCTAACAAGTTACTCTGGATTCAGCGGATCTACAAGTACGCATACACAGCAGAAGCTCACAGTTAGCGTTTACTGCTGTTTAAAATATCTATCCTGTTGTGCTTTTGGCGAGGCTGCCCGGGTCAGCTGTGTTGTTTAGCTAATTCCCACCTGATTTATGGGTTAGTACCCTGAAGGTCGCGAGTCAGGCCGAGCTACTCAACCAGTCTTTATCAACCCCCCCTCCCCCCCAGCAGCGTCCAACCTAGTCATAACCCCCGTGCTACAACGAACATCAACAACACACGAGAAATACATTCAGTAAATACACGAAAAGTTAAAAAAAAGGTGTGGTGGTGGAGGTGGCAAGCAGCGCGGGGAGTTTGAATACGACCGTTGTATACTGCCAGATTCGCTGTGGGCATCCCATCCCAACTTGGCAATGGACGGGGGATATATACCCCAACCTTCCAAATTTCTCTCCACTCACACCCCGGGCCAGCCGTCCACACACACTCAGCGTAAAGTCGGTCGTCCCCCGCATCCCCCCCAAAGTTCGTGTTTCTCTCCTCAACAAACAAATGGCAGAGGAGGAACTTGAAGGCCGCCTCCGAGAAAAATTTCAGTACATGTTATCGCTGGCAACCGCTGCTTGAGGACTGCCACTCAGCGCGAGTCGTCTTCCCCCCACCAGCCTCACACTCGCTTAAATAACCTGCCGACCCGACCGTCGGCAGCGCGCCAAGTCCTCGGTAATTTGAATTGCGGCAGCATGTCGCTCTTGTATAGTTTACATTCTTGCCGGATTACTCACAACAGCTGATCACGAGATGCAGACACAGGTATGATGCGGCTGGTTATCATCCATCACATCACTGTTAATATATTTATAGTTTTTTCTATCCTTTTTTTTTTTTTAGACCGTACATCCGGTGGAGTCATCATGGCTGCCAACCTATGCGAGAGAGAGAGCGGGAGGAGGACGGGCGAGCGGCGGCGGGTGGTGGTGGCAGCTCTGGGTCGAAGCATCCATCACGCCTTGCTTCTTTCCCGCCACGAATCGGTCAGGCGAAAGCTGTCTCCCGGCTCCTCTCTGCGTCCCTGATCATGATTTATCCTAACAGGATGTCAAGTTATGACCGCCCCCCCCCCCCCCCCGCTACTTAAATCCGGCTCGGCCAGAGGAGATGTGACCCCCGTGGTATTGAACTACTCCATTTTTTTTTTCTCTTCACGTAGAGACTTCAGGTTGTTTCTCATGGAATGTAATTTCGTGAAAGCTCGCTTACATTTCAGTGAAAGCGACAATGGATTCAATAAGTCTGTTGTCATATAATACTTGTATGATAATGGCACAGACAGTGGAACGAAGATAAGCGGAACAACCACACTTTTGAGCGCTTTACGACCTTGGTGTTCAACGGTAACGACCTTTGACCCAACTCTTTAAAGGGTCAGGTCAACGGGAGAGACCACTGATACACAAGGGGGGGGGGGAGGGGAGGAGTCCGTACCTTATCTTGGCAAGGTTGTCTCTCAACACACCTCCGACATTGGCCAAAAATTACGGCGATTTAAGCAGAAGGAAAGTTGAACTGAAACTTTACGACCGTGAGAGCTGATCCAACGAATTGGAAATCTGAGCTTTCGAAGTGGAGAGCGAATCTGCATCTAATGCCACGGTTGAAATTATCTTCAAGGAAAGTAGTATTAAGCATGAGGTTAAAAGCATTCTTGGACAAGTATTGGTGCTTGATACTACTGGGAATTAGTTGTTGTCTAGGACACCATTGGAATTTGTTGATAGGATGCTACTGAAATCTGTTGTTTATGACACCGCTGGAAGCTGTTATAGACACCAGTGGCAGCTGCTTGCTGTTTAGGGCCCCGTCGTAAGGTTTTGTTTAAGACACCGTTGAAAAGCTGTTTAGACACAATTGGCAGCTGCTGTTTAGGACACCGATGAAAGCTTTTGTTTAGGGCGTCATTGTAAGTTGCTTAGGGCATCATGGTAAGTTGTTACGGCCATCATTGTAAGTTGTTTCGGCCATCATTGTAAGTTGTTTCGTGCATCATTGTAAGTTGCTTAGGGCATAATTGTAAGTTGCTTAGGGCATCATTGTAAGTTGTTCGGGCATCATTGTAAGTTGTTTCGTGCATCATTGTAAGTTGCTTAGGGCATCATGGTAAGTTGCTTAGGGTATCATTGTAAGTTGTTTCGGGCATCATTGTAAGTTGTTTCGTGCATCATTGTAAGTTGTTTCGTGCATCATTGTAAGTTGCTTAGGGCATCATGGTAAGTTGCTTAGGGCATCATTGTAAGTTGTTCGGGCATCATTGTAAGTTGTTTCGGGCATCACTGTAAGTTGTTTCGGGCATCATTGTAAGTTGTTTCGGGCATCATTGTAAGTTGTTTCGGACATCATTGTAAGTTGATAAGGGCACCACTTGGAAGCTGTTGATTAGGTCACCGCTGGAAGCTGTTGTTTAAGGCAACACACCCGGAAGCATGTTTAGGTCAGCAGTGGAAACAATTGTTTTTATGAGGTATGGATTTTAAGACATTGTCGTAAACTTGTATAGAATGCCATTGACGGTTATTATTCACAGGATATTAGTGGAAGCTTCAGTGTTCAGGGAACTTGGTATGAGCCGCTATCAAATACTCAGGTCCCACTGGACTCTTGCTTGAAATTAGTGGAGTTAGGCACCACCTCATCTTGACACCTTATGAACTTAAAATCACTTTAACTTTTAAACTTCCTTACGCGCGCGCGCGCACACACACACACACACACACACACACATTTCATTGTACTCCCTTGAAATTCTTTTCTCTCTTACGTTTCTCCATCTTTCCATCTCATTCACTTCTTTCTTTTTACGAAAGTTTTTCAAATTGATTTTGTTTCTTATATATTTTCTTACGTGTTTGCTTGCACGCAGAGGCGCTGCTTGTGTCGCGGCCATCTTAGTCAGCACAGATGTTGTGTACTGGATGTTTTGATGTTTTGTTTCGTAACATAGAAAGGCGATATGAAAGGGGAGCTGCTGAGAATGAAAGCAAGAAACGTGATAAAGGAGGAGAGGAAGGGTGGTGAGTGAGAGTAACAGATTGAGAGAGAGAGAGAGAGAGAGAGAGAGAGAGAGAGAGAGAGAGAGAGAGAGAGAGAGGGTGAGAAAGAGATGGAAGGTAAAGAGAAAGATGCAAACCAACCCTTTATTGCTGTACTCGTCAGTTCGGACATCATGGGTTTAATGTAACTATTTTCCAGATTTGAGAGATACATTTAGACATTACAGTGAGACAGAAATATGTAAATGATCACTCGTGTAAAAGGCTTTAGGTTATATCATAGTATTTGGTATATATATTTCTGATTCTTGGGTTAGTAGTTTTGATTTACTATCATTATTATGACTATTATTATTATTATTATCATTAGTAGTAGTAGTAGTAGTAGTATCATTATCATTATTATTATTATTATTATTATTATTATATTCTCATTAGTAGTAGTAGTAGTAGTAGTAGTAGTAATAGTAGTAGTATCATATTATCATATGAAATCAGAGCAAGGGGTAGTGGAAGAGGAGTGCAAGGTGTTTAGGGATGTAGTGAAGATGTGTGGGGATGAAGTGTGTGGCATGCGGAAGCTGGGCGAATGAGAAAGGGTAGTGAGCAGTGGAATGAGGAAATAAAATTGCTCGTAAAAAAAAAAAGGGGAGGTGTATAAACGGTTTCTGCAGAGAGGGTGGGTGTGCAACTGAATGGTAAAAGAAGAAGAAAAGTGCCAGGAGATTAAGAGAAATGTATGAGAGTGCAAATGAGGAATGGGGTGAGTGAGCATCAATAAACTTCAGGCAAGATAAGAAAATGTTTTGCGAGGAGGTAAACAGTGTAAAGAAAACGAGAGGAGATATTCAGGACGACAGTACGGAGAACGGATGGGGAAGTGGGAGTAGGCAAAGGAAAAAGGGTAAAAAGATAAAAGATATAGTGAATATTTTGAAGGACTGGTGAATGTGTTCGATGACAGGATGGCAGATCTAGTGTGTCTGGGACTACAAGAGATACGATGTTGGTCGTGGAGGATGACATGGTGAAGAAGATAGGCTGGTGACGACCCTGCATAAGATGAATGGTGGCAAAGCTACAGGAGTGAATGGGATAACAGCGTTCTTAATGGAATTCGTCAGGATACCTAATATTTGTATTGGTTGAGGTGCCTAGCGACTGCCACAATGCAAATGTAGTGACCCCTATACGAAGGCCAAGAGAACAAAAATGAATTCTAGAATAACAACGGTATAAGCTTGTCTCTCGGTGCTGCGAGCCTGAGATTATGGAGCGGTGGGGCAGAAGAGTTACAGCGGTCCCGTGGCTTTGCTGGTGGTGGTGAGGCTGGAAGTGAGGGAGCTTGCTGAGGCTCCGTCGCTCGAAGGGTGTCTGGCATTGTGTCTGACGCTGCGAGAGAACGTAGGAAGCCAGTATCCCGCGAGAAGCTCCGTAGAAGACAGGCATTGGCGATGTTCACATGGGGTTCCTACCGAAGGAGGCTATAGAAGATGAGGTACCACAGAGCCGCTGTCGGAGATTAACGAGGCCAGGAGTTATGTCGTGGAAGCTTCAAGGCGTAGGTCACCTCTGTGTCCAAGAGTCAGGAGACTGACTGACAATTTCACCGTTTCATTCAGCTGGTGCAAACGTACTCAAAAAGCCGATCGGCGCACCTATGCCATTGGGCATTAACTGTGCAGGTGTGGTAGGTAAGTCGATACTGTGGGGGGGGCCCCATGTGGGCCTTCACGTTGTGTGGGGCGATGTCTTCCTCCCCTGACTTGCTCGCTGCGTAGAGATACGTCACACAAGTTTACGTCTCCGTCTCCGGTAGCCATTCAGGTCGTGGCAGGTGCGTTGGGTCGCGGGAGTTGCCTATTTCATAAGCGTCAATCAGAGCAGATGATCTGATTTGTAACTGCGCCCAAGGGGGATGAAGGCCGCGACGCTACGGTAGAAATAGGTAACACATGTGGTGGGTTGACATGTTGAACCCAGTGTGACAATGGATGAGTCTCGGTCATTTTGAACTGAATGAAACATGGCTCTCGATTGTTATTGCGACTGAAACAGTCGGGTCTCGATCGTTCAAGTGAACGAAATAGTCGGGGTTCGGTCCTTGAAGTGAATGAAATTGTTGTGGGTTGGTTTTTAAAGTGAATGAACCAGTCGGAAGTCGGTCATTAAAGTGTATGAGGCAATCGGGGGGGGGGGGGGGGGAATCAGTCCTTAAAGTGAATGAAGTAGTCGGGGGGGGGGGGGGGGAGGATCAGTCCTTAAAGTGAATGAAGTAGTCGGGTTTCGGGCGTTGGAAGTGAATGAAGTGGGTCAAGACCAGGACTAAAGATGTAAAACTGACCTGAGGACGTGATTCAATCCGGAACTGCGTTTCCTGGTCTGACATGGAGGTATGACCTGGTCTTGAGATATGACCTGACCCTGTCCAACTAAGGGCTGTAAACATGGTCAGGGTGATGGCTGGAGTGGCCCTAAAAAAAAAAAGAATGAGCCATGTCTTTCCCCAGGACGCGGAACATTCTCAGAAACCACCAGAGAGAGAGAGAGAGAGAGAGAGAGAGAGAGAGAGAGAGAGAGAGAGAGAGAGAGAGAGAGAGAGAGAGATGCAAGGTAATTACTTATTTTTACCGTAGGAGGAGGAGGTTCTACTCTTGTCCTCCCCCCCCCCCCCCCCAACCTCCGCCAATCTCCTGAACATTCTCTATCGTTTAACAATTTCTTAAACTTCCGTATGGTGCGTGTGTGACTGCTGTATGTGTGTTGCTGGGGGAGACCTTTACACTCGTGTTGCCCCGTCTCTTTACCCTTGTATACATGTTCCAGGTCTTTTATTCCTTGTGTATACGCCCCCACGCCCAGCCCAGGCCAGGTAGGTACCCATTTATCGACCAGTCCCGAGGGAAGGATGAGCACCTGGGTTGAGTGTGGGCCGGTCGTCGAATGTTATTGTTTGGTTAGTTGTTATGATCTCTGGTCGCTGTTTCGTTGCATCTTTCATCGAAACGATCTTTGGTCGACATCTTCAGTTAGATTAAGAGACTTGGGTGTTAGAATAGAGTCTACTCTTACTAATTCCACTTCCATGTTGGTCCATTTCATACCTTCCAATTTCCTCCCGTGATTCAGTCGTCTTATTTCATGCATCATCTTTCTCTCTCCCTCCTCTGGACCATCTCTATCTTTCTCTAAGTGTGTTAATCATACGTGAGATGCATAGCATAATTCAGGTTTGACATAATCTGTAAATACCTTGTTTCCTTTACCATCAACCCTCGTAAAAGTTGCCTATTATACAATTCTCCCAAAGCAGTGTGCTGGCAGTTGGCCTGCACAAAACTAACTCCACTCGTATACTCATATGACCTCACAGTCACATCACGGCATCGCTTGAGCAACAGCAAACATGCAACACTACCCGCTAGAACACTAACTCACTCAACACAGAATGTCGGCTTCCCTAATAGAAATCCACTGTCACCTTCTTAAACCCTGACTGTCATGAACTCTCCCATCACTCAGATTGGCCGACTACTCCCTCTCGACAGAGCTCCAACCTCGCCAAGCATGACGAGTGTGTGACGCACGCGTGATGTTCACACCCAGCGATGCAAACATCAACACAAAGGCCATAGGAAAATCAACGGCCCCAGAATGCATACCAGCGTTAGATTGGGAGAGGAAAAAGAAAATCTAAAAAGAAAAGACTTTTCCGCTCCATCTTAAACTACGCCTCACCTGCTTAATCATTCATGCTACCAAAAGCAGAAAATATAGAGTTTTAAAATACAGAAGATAAAGCACTCAGAGCGATCACCGGTTTCATAGTAACCATAAACATTGAACACATGCGCAATAAAAAAAAATTCCTGTACAAAATCATTTCAGTGTGTTAGGCATTCCTTTCTTTACTTAAAGCACTGAGGCCCCTTCCAACCATACGATTTCATAACCAACCACTAACCAGCAAGTATAAACCACAAAGTTTCACGACATTGGCCAAATATATACGCATCGTAATGACTTGGCAGGCACTGAACAACACGCACTTCCCAACCCATTCTTAAAGAGCTTTCCACCAGACAGCTGAAACCACGCTCCCCAGTCATGCACGAATTACACTTTCTTTTTATGGTCGCATTCAGGACACCGTGTGAGTTGCGCGTAGTCAAGTGTTACGTGTGAGATGGTGGGGCCAAATTGGTGGAGAGAGAGAGAGAGAGAGAGAGAGAGAGAGAGAGAGAGAGAGAGAGAGAGAGAGAGAGAGGCGTGTGTGCAGTCTTGCTCTACAACATCCTAGTCCCCGACGCTTCCCCTACCACTGCCAGGGGTCGCCACCATTACCGACACTTCTCGCCTTACTCGGCGTCAGCCACCTTCAGGCTTGGGGGAAAATAATTGTTTATTAGCGGCCTTACGACCCTCCAGTCGACGCCCCCTCACCCAGTTACATGTAGGAAGTGTTACATGGTAAAGCCTTCATTAGTCTCGTTGGTTGATTATGGAGGTCAAAGGGTCGGGGGACAACATAATCACGGGTCATTGCATTCGTGCTAAAAGAGTCGTACCAGTCACGCTCAAGGGTCGCATCGTTCTGCTAAGGCCTTTACTGTTGTGCAGAAGGGTCGTACCGCCGCGCTTAGTGGTCGTACCGCCGTGCTTAGTGGTCGTACCGCCGCGCTTAGTGGTCGTACCGCCGCGCTTAGTGGTCGTACCGCCGCGCTTAGTGGTCGTACCGCCGTGCTTAGTGGTCGTACCGCCGCGCTTAGTGGTCGTACCGCCGTGCTTAGTGGTCGTACCGCCGTGCTTAGTGATCATACATACGTGCTTAAGCTTCGTACTTCCGTGCAAAAGTGTCGTGGTGTCGTAACGTAAACACTCCTCCCCCAGGCATCCAAAATTTCTTGAAGATTTGGTATGGCTTTTGGTCTTCTGCCTAATGATGTGGCATCACTGGGTATCTGGTGCAAAAGTGTTACCTGTAGTTGAGGTTAAGATGTAGGGGTCAATGCCACTCGATGATCTGGTGTCACTGTACAAAATCGTGGGGAGATGATGCCTTCGTGGTGTAGTGATTGAGAAGGAATCTCTTCCACCTGTAGTGGGGAGTTCTCTCACCCACCTGTAGTAGGGAGTCCTCCCACCCACCTGTTGTTGGGAGACCTCTCACCCACCTGAAGTGGGGAGTCCTCCCACCCACCTATAGTGGGGAGTCCTCCCACCCACCTGTAGTATGGAGTCCTTCCACCCACCTGTAGTGGAGAGGTCCCAGACGTTGCGTGTGGGAAGCTGCCAAAACCTTCCATACTCCGACCTGATGAATGGATGTGCGGAGGGGCGTGAGGCGGGCGGACAGGCGAGCGGAGGTTGGGAGGGAGGGGAAGGGAGGGAAGGGGGGAAGGGAGGGAGGGACGGGGGGAGGTAAACGAAGCTACGGAGGGAGAGAGGCAGGCAGGCGTAGGGAAACGAGGGAGGGAGGAAATCACTCGGAGGCAGGTTGTGGGGGAAAAAAGAGAGAGGTATAGGGAAGGAGAAGGGAAGACAGTGTAGAGAACACCTGTGTGCTGCATGCTACCCACTCCTTACCTCAACGCGATTTTCCCAATAGGCAGAGCTAAGGCTGGCGCTTAGCGCTCACTGCACTTCTTTTCTTGATGGTTAATACTGCTTCTCTCTGCCGAAGCGTATGAGTCTTCGAATTGTGGGAGCGTGTTCGAAGTGTGTGTGTGTGTGTGTGTGGGGGGGGGGGGGTGTCTCTCTCTTCGAAGTATGAGAGCGTGGTCGGAGAGAAGAGGTCTCTCCCAAGTGTGGGTGCGCCTTCGATGTCTTGTCGTACCACACTTCTAATACCTACTCTCAAGCGTAGCTGGGAAAAAAAAAAGAAAAGAAAACGGACCGTAAAATCAGTGCTCAAAGATCGTAGTACCATCGTTGTGCTCAAGGACGGCATGACCGTGCTATAAAGATCGTACCACCATGCTCAGGCATCGTACCGTCGTCCTAAAAGGTCGCACAGTATCACAGTATTGCCCAAGAGATTGATATGCGCCTTCGATGTCTTGTCGTACCACACTTCTAATACCTACTCTCAAGCGTAGCTGGGAAAAAAAAAAGAAAAGAAAACCGACCGTAAAATCAGTGCTCAAAGATCGTAGTACCATCGTTGTGCTCAAGGACGGCATGACCGTGCTATAAAGATCGTACCACCATGCTCAGGCATCGTACCGTCGTCCTAAAAGGTCGCACAGTATCACAGTATTGCCCAAGAGATTGATATGCGAGAAAGTCCTCCCCCCCTCCCCTCCCCACCACCACCACCACCACCACCTGTAAAATTCTGGGCATTCTTTCGGTTGAGCCAGGTGCACGGGAGCCACCGGGCGGTGGTGACAGATGGTCGGTCGGTAGCCAACCTGGTGGGTGATAGCAGAGGCCGAGCTTGAGAATCAATATCAAAGAGTCAATAACAAAAGGACAAATACTCCGTATTTAACTCCGTTCTTCTCTTATTTCTGATTGAGCGTCCAATTTCTCTCGTTATTTTAACACTGTTGTTCTTTTATATCTGTGTTAGGTTTAGTTACTTATTGATAATATTATCCATATATATATATATATATATATATATATATATATATATATATATATATATATATATATATACACTCCATGAACAAAAAAACGTTCGAAACTTTTCTATATATTATAAAGTTTCGGATGCCAGGGAGTTTCTGAAAAGATAGATTCAATACGGAATTTTTCATCTAACGATGATCTTCTCTGGCCAAAAATCCCATAGAAAAATGAACATGAAAAGTGTTCTGACGTTTCTGGCGTCAAAACAGTGCATCCATAATTCTCTCTCTCTCTCTCTCTCTCTCTCTCTCTCTCTCTCTCTCTCTCTCTCTCTCTCTCTCTCTCTCTCTCTCTCTCGCTCTCTAAAAAAAAAAAGATACTATGTAATCTTTACAGTATATAATGACGGTACCCCGTTACTGTCTGTAGCTCGAAGATCAGTAAAATAACTCCTTGAGCACGACGGTTCCGCTTATGGGTTTGATGACCCATACATAGGGGGTCACGTCAGACGCGCATCGCCGCTGTGAGAAGCGAGAGTCATACCGTTAAACTCAAGGAGGTCCTCTGTGCTCTTGTCTTAATTCTTCTTCATCTTCAATAACATCAATTTGTTTTTTTTTCAATAGTCAACTTTATCTTGCAACCGATGATGTCATTCATGTAGCCTATCTAGGACCCACAGTATCACCAAGTTATTCCCATTGTCCCGTCCAAGGCAACGAGCCATAGTGGAGTTCGCAGCTTCCCTCCCCCCACCAAAAGCCACCCACGGCAACACCCAGCTGTTGGAGTGTAGGAAGAGGCGCATCTTTATCTTGTGAATTATAACACCGACTTGGCAACCGTCCAGAGGAGGAGGGTGGGGGGGAGTCCCCCAGGGCCATGTTGCTGCTTTCGACAAGTTTATTTCCTTTGATTTTCTTCGTGAGTCATAGCTATAAATATGTTACATGCTATTTCTGGCAGTGAGATATTAAAAATGATGTTGCGAAGACCATCAGAAGGGGGGATCATTTTTCTCCACAGGTATTCCTGAAGGTTAATTCCCGTGAAATTTTAACGGAAGGTTTAGTCAACGATTATTCAGATTATAGTGGAATCTCAGTACCCCGTTTTCTCTGTTCTTTGGATTGCCTCCTGACACTGTGTTCAGTATTGCCACAGACTATGGTATTGTTAAGAAATATCATGTGCATATATATATATTTAAACACGAAAGTAGTTGAAAAATGAAACAGGTAAATGGGTCAAAGATAACAAGAACAATAAACGATAGAAGAGAGAATTGGATAAATAGCTATGAGAGAAAATGTTCAGGGAGGGAGTTGACAGTTAGTGATGGTATGACGCAAATCTTACGTCAGAAATATTTATGTATAAATATATAAATATATATGATTTACTCATACATTCTCATACCTTATCGAGAAACAAAGGAGACTCACACGCATAGTTGTCAGTGAGTCAATGGCAGATCGTGTTATGAACCCTTGATAATCATATTTGTATAAATGGGTTTGATAGAGAGAGAGAGAGAGAGAGAGAGAGAGAGAGAGAGAGAGAGAGAGAGAGAGAGAGAGAGTTGCGAGCTCCGCGCCATCTGTTGGGTGGCAAGTGGACTAATCTTTTTACAGCATCGATGACTAGGCTGTCATGCCCGCGGCGTTGGGGGGATCGTCCTTGAGACGAAGTATGCCATACATTGCCACAAATGGTAATAACCCAACGCACAGATGAAGCCTTTATGATGGAATTACACCCTACTAGCATGCAGGTACTGATTCGTATTTACAGGCCTCTTATACATGAAGCATAGATTTAGAATCTCACACATCACGGGCCTACGGCCTACGACCTTTGAGCATAGTGGTACGCCTCTATTGGGTATATGATAGCGTGCTGTTACGGAGGCGAACGTTCGACTGCCAATTTTCGTAGGACGGAAGTTCTTGGAGCTGGAGTCCTGCGTGGTGCTGGGATTCACTTAGTGTTGCTGTGCTAAAGTGTTTGCTCTGACTACCTGAGGAGAAGGGTCGACAATGATGGTTAGTAGGCTCCTGTGTCCTAGAGGAAGTCGCTAAGAGCACCTAGTGGATGTCTCGCAAGACATTCGTCAGCTAGCCTGGGGCTCCAATCGTCTCGGGTTATCTCCAGCCTATGATATTTCGAGACAGTTTAAAACGCCTTTTGCAGATCGGCAGCGCCTCTCAGTCTCTCCTTACATAAAGTCAGGCAAATTTAGATGCCCTCATCCCCGTCTGTAGTTCTGAGAAAAAGTAGAAAAATGGTGTTAGTGGCCTGGTTCACTATAATGGAGTACCACCACACTACACCCCACGCCCTAACTCCCTTCATCCACGGTCTGTTGATGACACAGTGAAGTTAGCGGGAAAATGTAGTCTGTATCAATCTTAATTTTTTTTTTTCTCATGAATCGATCACACGATTAGCTGCCGTATTTTTCTGGGAATTAAGTACTGTAATGCAACTCAGTTTATATCAAATCGATAAGAAGCTTTTAAATCACAACAGTGCCGTAGGCTTGGTTTTGGGGGCGTTACACAATCTTACCATATAATGTTTTCCTCATTTACTGAAATGCTTTATTGATCTGCCTATATACATATATATATATATATATCAAGTTACGAGGGAGGTCATATCTTAACGTGTGGAGATTGAAGAACTCTCCTCGATAGAAAAGCGTCAGCGGGTGCTATTGTACTGAGAGAACACCGCCCTCCCATTTCTTGCCAACGGTTTATATAGCTCTGGGAGGTACTTATATATCTCTCGTCGGCAACTCCCATGACGTCACAGCACTTAACTTGTCTTCAGCACAAATATTTTCGCCTCAACAGGAAATCTTTATACAGGGACGCCATACGTGCTTAATTCCCACACAGCGCACGGAAATCTGGCAATAAATTAAAATACGGATGAGGGATATACGGGAGATAGAGGGCTTAAGGAAGATTGAGGGACAGTGAAATGGCAGTAAACGAGGTCAGATTTTGCCCAGATGTAAGACTAGGAAAAGCCATTAAGCTGTTGCTTTGTAAATCATTTATCCTTGACTTTTTTTTTATTTTATGTTGTGAATATAATTCATAATTACATAATGTTGAAAAAATGAAAATACAGATGAAAACGTATAGAAAATGACGAAGGGTGCAAAAAGAACTTTGTAAAACCATTACTGAGAAAAACTTGCACTGTAAATGTAGATTACTGATATATTTTGCTCATTCAGTGATGGGGAAAAAATATCAGGGTGGTAGAGAGACATAGGATGGAGATGGGGATTTATCCTGTAACATTTTGGCGTACCGCCTTACTCACACAAATTAATGAAATGTTGTAGTAATCAAATGGTTAGTTATCAAACTTTTACTTTGCCGGGAGACTACATGGGTTTCCCCTGATTGGCTAGTTTTGACCGTTGGCTCCGCCTTCTTCAATGACATCACCACTAGTTTTCCCTCAGCTTCAGTCTAGCAGAGGAATCCTTCCCGATGATTTATCACGTGATGTATATATATATATATATATATATATATATATATATATACACACCCCTTAACTGCTTTCTTCACCTCTTTGTGGATTACCGTGGCTTCCTGCGACGACAGCCATGTATATGTAGGCGAAGCGAGTCAATAGTTAGATGTTCTTGGTTTGTGGTCATGTAGTCTCTCCTGCAAGCCACAATCATCCTGACTCCTACGTCATAAACGGCTGAGTAGCCACCACACGGACTCTCGTACACTGCACTCCGCTCGTTGGCGGGATACCTTTTCAGTGTCGTTTTGATCATATTGCTCATCTTAACTCCTGATGGATTAGCATTATCCAACCCTGCTATCTACAAATGTGTAATCAAAACATGGAACTGCTATCTATTTCTTATCTATTTTATTCAGTATGGACACGTCTCTGATATTCCGACCACTTTGAGTTCAATTTAACGATCGGGATCGCGTTAACTTTTTTAAAAGCCGTGTGATGCGTTCAAATTCATTCGGAAATTCCTCGCTGTATATTTGCATCGCTGTTTAGAAGAATCCGATCATCAGTCCTGTCATGTTTCTCTCAGTGTGCAGAAAAATGGACGTAGTCGTTTTTGATGGGCTTTCTATAAAATGAAAATTTAGCACTCTGACCCCGATCTCCAAGTAATGGTGTCCTGGAAAGGCATTATTCCAATTCCCTCCCTACCTCTTCCAGCGTAGACTATGTGCTCATCATATTATCAAGTGTTCTTAATATCTATGTCCATATCATATGGAACAACTACCAGTACGTCGTCAACGTATCTGTACCAGAAGCATCTCTTCCCCTTATTTTGTTGAACCAACCTATCTCCGTCCCCATGATTGCCGTGGTGGAGACAGGCCACCACGCACTATACTCAGCGTTTTCTACTGCTTCGTTGAACGCTGGTATTGCTCCTCTTGGAATAAGTGTGTATAACGCTTTCATTTCTTACCGTTGAAATGAATGCCCCTTGATCTTTCTATCAAATCAGCAGAGCTTTATAAAACTACTTTATTTATTGATTCGTATGTCTGATAGATAGATAGCGTTTGGGAAGTCTGAGCCGTTGTGCCGACAAATGTACGGAGGAAATCCAATCTCTTTCGTCTGGCAGCTTGTACCCGTGTGTGACACAGAGTCCGTAAGGATGACGTACTTGCTTACTGAAGTTGTTTTACTGTACGGGTTTAGATTATAACCGTACTTACTCAGCATAAATGCTGTAATATCCTTTTTCTTTTTTAGTTCCCTTTTCATCAACCGTCTTTGAGAGGATAACTTGGCCCCGCTGAGCTACTCAACTTCTCAACAATTAGTCTCCCGATTAGTAAGCAATCAGCGTCTCAACTCTTACTCCGTCGTTATGTCTCGTGTTGAACTTCCACGCTGATGTATTTTAGCGTCACGTCCGTCTCTCGCGGCCTCGTGAAGGTCCTGGCTGCCCCCAACACACACACACACACACACACCTGAGAACTTTGGCAAGGGACCGACGTTAACTTGGGCAGATTCCTTTGTTTATCAACGTCTGTGGAATGTGGATGAGGCGGGGGGCAGAGGAGGAGGTGGAACTGGGGGTTAGGAGGCTAGTAGAGAGGTTGGGGGTTTGACATGAAATAGCTCCGACGGTTGAAAATGTTTCTCCTAGATTTTATTATGGGTGCAACTGGTTGTAAGGCGAGGGAGTAGAGATACTTCAGTATCTGTACTGCAGTTGATTAGATTGTGTGTGTGTGTGTGTGTGTGTGTGTGTGTGTGTGTGTGTGTGGTTCTTATTTTAGATATCTAATTTCGTCTCTGATATGGCTTGACACACATGTTTAACTTAATCACTCAGGGTCATTTCGACTTTTATGTGTTGCAGCACAGAATCTACTGTCTTTGTCGCTCTTTCCGCGTGATGGCATAAAACAGAACTTCTGTGTTACTGGGAGACTCGACTACATATATAATTTATTACTCGTTATATATATATATATATATATATATATATATATATATATATATATATATATATATATATATTTTTTTTTTTTTTTTTTTAAACCATTCGCCATTTCCCGCATTAGCGAGGTAGCGTTAAGAACAGAGGACTGGGCCTTTTTTGGAATATCCTCACCTGGCCCCCTCTGTTCCTTCTTTTGGAAAATTTAAAAAAAAAAAAAAAAAAAAAAAAACGATTATACTTCTATAATTATACAGATTGTCTAAATTCTTCTCTCTTGTTATACTGTAATCTGTTTGACCCACAGAATGCATTCGTATGTATGGTACGGGTATTACTAAATAAGCACACTTGTTGATATACATTGAATATAACTTTACTATATGCAAATATGCTTATATGTTGGTTTTGCTGTTGCAGTGGCAGCACGTACGAGGGACAGTGGCAGAACGGGAAGCGGCACGGCCTGGGCGTGGAGAGCCGCGGGCGGTGGGTATACCGGGGAGAGTGGACGCAGGGTTTCAAGGGACGCTACGGCGTCCGCCAATCCACCACCTCAGCCGCCAAATACGAGGGCACCTGGGCCAACGGACTCCAGGACGGCTACGGCTCCGAAACATACGCCGACTCCGGTAAGTGATGCGTTTTCTCCATGGGAGATAAATGGCTTGCATGTATCTAAGGGCTACTCCACGGCAGGTTGCTCTATGCAGCCTCGCTCACCTCCTATACTTTAAGCGTATAAACCCGCTATTTCTACGGAGTGTTTCTTGCTCGTATCTATGGTTTCGCAGAGACTCGGGCTTCTTGTTTGCCTTCCACAGTTAGTTGGATGTTCTCTTGTATTTTATCTATACGTAAATGACGCGCCTCCTGCAGGGCTGGTTCGCGTGCAGACTGGCATCAACTGTGACCTCACGGTTTGTTATTGTTCGTTCTGGGTACGCGGCTTAACCGCTGATCACAGATCCTTGTTTTCTACAACTGTAGTTCCCTTTTTTCTCTCACCACCTTTCGTAAAACACACGTAAAGTTTGTAATGGAATTTTCTCCTCCAGCAAAAGCTTATTCATTTGATCGAACAAAACCTTCGAAGATTATCATTAACTATTTTATATTGTCAGTTATCATAATTGTATTTACATTCAAAACTGGTTGCCGGTCTCCCAATAGATCTTACGAGGGTACAAGATCCGCGTGTATTCAGAACTGTAAGAATTATGCTATTAATGATATTTAACAAACAACGCGATGCTAATTTGTTTTTTTTAAGATACAATGTTTTCTTACATACTAATCGTGAACTTTTCAGCATCAGTTAAATGAACTTATGATTAGCCCCCCTCCCATCCCCTCTTAAAACTTGATAATCCCTTCCTCCTCCCTCTCCATTAACCAAATACCGGGAATTCGCCTGCTTATTCCACCGTGGATATCATCCAAAAGGTTAGCTTATCGTGATAACTTGGAATAAGAGTTTTCGTTTATATATATATATATATATATATATATATATATATATATATATATATATATATATATATATATATATATTCGAGTACATAGTATTCGAATAGTCAATTCCCTATTAGAGGTGATCATAACCTGTCAGTCGCTCCCGCTTATTGCACAGGGGTCCCGGGTGCGATCCTGGATGTTGGAGGTTTGTATGTTTTATGAAGGTGCGCGTTCATATGTCCTTTGTTCGTGTGTATATATATATATATATATATATATATATATATATATATATATATATATATATATATGTATAAGGAAACTCGCTGGAAAAATATACACAAACTCCAAGCTTTCCACTGTATTTCCAGCCACTTTCAAGGATCATAGAAAATGGCATGAAGTACAGTCGAGAGCTTGGAGCTTCCATGTTTATTTTTCCAGCAAGTTTACTCATATCACTGCTTCACGTGTTGTGTGTGATTTACTAAAAGATGTATATATCTAGACTCCAGTGGAGGTGTTTCATAATTTAGAACAGACTTCCCTGACTCCTCAATTTCCGTGAAGCGTTGAAATGTAGACACGTAAAGACAGGGGGGGCTAAGCTTATTATTCATAAGTCTTCTATGATTATCACCAGGGAAGCTCAGGGACTAGTGTAGTTACCTTCTCATTCTAATACGTGTTTCTTCAAGCCTCTTGTAATTAATAGTAGTTGTACTTAATCTTTTGTGTTACATTTTGTTTAAGAGAAACTGTACATAGTTGTCTCTTAAAGATCTTCGCATAAAAAGGAAGTACCTGGGAAAACCTACCTAATATACGTTAGGTTAGACAAGGTTAAGATAAGACCAGTTACGGTTACTGATAGTATATTGCTTTTGTATAAATCTCTGCGAGGCTGGCAGACGCTGAAGTTTTTGCATCTTATGTAAACAAACGGTCGAGCTTAATTTGAGTCGGACAGGAAAGGAACAGAAATCCTCGTGCTTACTTGGTAGAATGTATGTTGCTGACGGGGTTCCAGTTCGTGGTATTACCGTGCACCGGGAGGGTTTCGTGAGGTTACGGCTTCTATAATTAGCTGTTCGCTTATTTTTATGCAACACACTGCTCACGGAACGGTCCACCTTGGAATCTGGAGGATACGAATTTCTCGTTATTGTAATGGTAAGGAGGGTACCTTATTCAATCGATGAGGTCCGTGTGCTTATATATATATATATATATATATATATATATATATATATATATATATATATATATATATATACTGAATATTTTTATGCGTTTGTGTGTGATATTCATTTACACCGATTGTGTGCGAATAGTATTTGTGTGATTACGAAAAGTCTTTACCCATATGTGTATTGACATCTTCACATACTCCATCCTAAGTCATGTACCCAATTATCGACGAGCCCTGAGGGGAGGTCGAACAGCTGGGATTGGCTGTGGGCCGAGTGCTGCGCCCAGGATTCGAACCCGGGTGAATCATGGTGAGCGATGCTAACCACTCTACCACGATGTGTATTGATCAGGAGCTCCATTTTTTTTTTTCAGTATAGGCTATTGTTATGAGACCTAGGACGAATGTTAGTGTGGCTCTGTACAAGTTAGTTTGCGCAGGGAGTTAATCTTCTTGCCAGTTTGATGCCGAATTTCTTTGCACTATATATATATATATATATATATATATATATATATATATATATATATTAGTCAACTCTAAAGGAAAAAACAAAGGTAGAAATACAAGGCTACATGAAGGATCCATTATAATCTAAGTCTTATTTTTCTGTTTTCACGCAGAACGGTAGATTTATCGCAGTGTTGTTTTCCGTGGCCAACTTTGCTATAAAATGAGGATTCTTAAAGGGCGTGGGCAGCGAAAGAAGATGGGTGATAGTTAGTATTCAAAACATAAATCTAATGGTGGGAAAAAAAAAAACAGCTGACATCCGGGCAAGCTGCATAAATAACTGAGAAAGATTCTCGAGGGAAACAACTTTGGTCGAGGTGGGTCCGAAGCATCACTTTCCCTTCGCTGTTCCGAAGTATACAAATTTCAGGATTGTTGAATGTCATTTAAACAACAAATTTTCTCTTTGATACGCTTGACTCTTTGTGTGAAATATGAGAATCTTGACCTTTTTATACAGAGGACTTTCCACGTGGACATTAACTGAAGTAGAGGATTCAAATCCATTTGTTGACGGCAAAATATACATTCATCATTCTTATTTTGAATCTCAAAAGTGAGAAATGGTTTCATCCGCATCCACTTGCTTTTAACTTTTTCGACAATTGCATTACATAAGTCTATAGATTTTAGGACTATGAAAATTGGCCCTATGGATTCATGTCATGACTTTTTGAAAATTAAAGAGTGGATGACTTTTGTTTATAAACTGGTAATTCGATATCTTGAGAAGATTTTAGAACTATTTACATTTCTTGTGTCTGACTTTGCTACCTACGTCACATAGACTAAAAGAGTACGCGGTGTCAGTTTTTTTTTGGACAATCACATGTTTACAAAATGGCGTCCTAGATTCGTCTCTTCGATGTATATCAACTGACTTATATTTCTCTCATGTGTCTCCCCTGATGATGTGATTATTACACGAAAGTGCACTTGGGAACTTTTCGCGTTTCATTTTCATATATATATATATATATATATATATATATATATATATATATATATATATATATATATATATATATATATATAAAAGAAACATTCAACAACTGGAATTCGAACCTCTTTCATTTGTGTGGGAGTTAGATACGCTCATAACTAGACTAGATAAAAGTTATAGCCCATAGCCCAGTCCAGCATAACAAGTTCCCACATAAATCGTAGCGGTTCTGATCCTTGCTGGTGGAGGGCATTATGTCGTATATGAAAGTGCGCGCTCACTGCACTATAATTGTGTTATATATATATATATATATATATATATATATATATATATATATATATATATATATATATATATTCACAGACAGTTCCGTTGCCTGCAAAAGTTTGCCAGTGTTGCTTGGGGAAGCAACTGGCAGGAATAGGTGAAGTTGGTACACCCGGAGTAATAACTGCTAAAAAAGGAGGGCTGAAACTTCTCCTGAGTTTGGAAACTCTGCGGGAGTGATGTGTAACGGAGAACAAAGGCTGAGACTGAGCGGTGCAGGGGAAATTTGATGTATTTGCTCCGAGTAGAAGAGACATTTAGGCGTGCAAGAAAGATGCATGTTGGGAGAATATTTGTTCCAGCTCTCCTGTGTGGATGTGAAAACTCTTAATTGGACTTGGGCGCCTTACATGAGAGAAGTAGTGATGGATCACCCACCTACTGTACTGAGGAGGACGCGCAGTGAGATTTGAGGATGTTGTTTGGTAGGGAGGAAGGGTTGTAAGTCGTAGAAGTATGTGACTTTACAGATGAAATATCACAAGATGACGGGGTCGTCAAGTCCACAAAATTTCATGGATTAACGCGTGGGCTATTTTCTTTTCTCTCTCTTATGTCGAAGGCGCTGATCATTGGAGGGAATTCTCTCTCAAGGCGTTAGAGATAAGAGACGTAGAGTAGATAATCACTAGTTTTGACGGAAGGAAAGCAGCCATTCTTGTAGCTGTTGAGTAGATATGGCATGAGACCTAATTATCCTATTTCGATGTTTCTGATATTACTAACCCTGCGAACTCTTCTGTCACATCAACATTGTTTATTCCCAGGAATATGAGTACCCTCTCTCATTTACTCATGTTGATAGAGAACTCGTTAAGTGTAATCATGATTATATATAACTGTATAATAAATCATGTAATATAATTATGTAATGCATAATCATATTAGAGTGCATGACATCATTTGTAACACAGCTGATTAGTTCGCGTTAGACTAACGTGTGTGTCGTGATTTTGACACCAACTTACGACCTCTGGTTATTTAAGGTTCATGTTAAAGACTAGGCTATCATTACCGAAGGGTCGCACCGTCGTGTTCAGGGAGGTTACCGACCTTAAAGAAGACGATTCTGTCTCTTTCAACCAACCACAAATGCGTTTCAGTTATGTTCCTACCTTGAGTATATCCGTAAAGTAATTGTGAAAAGATAAATAAGAATTGAGAAAAGCCATATTATCAAACCGGCTGTCACCGAGCCGGTTTTATCAACTATTCTGTGATTTATTTCCTTTGAAACTAAGTTGTCCAATTTAGATCTTACTGGCTACATTGTGAAATTGGTAGCTGGTAACTTAACTTTCCCAACAGGGGCGTATCTAGGTGAAATAGCTTCTATAGCAAGCACTGAAATTGCGCCCCTGGCTTGATTAAAAATGAACATACAGTGGATGTATATAAAAAAAATATATAGTGTGATTATAAACTGTTGAAGACTTAGGCCAAACTTAAATTTATGTAAACTCTTAAAGACTTAAAGACTTATTTGATCAAAATTGTAACGTAGAAGCGGTAATGCAACTGGTAGTAGCAAAATATTACTATAGTTGAAAAGTAGGCGAGTTTCTTTTTTTTATCTCACAAAACCAAACCGTTCAAAATGTCAATCGGGCAGCATGTGTCAAAGAAAAAACTAAGAACAAACCTATTGAGTGGCTCCCCTCCTTCAAGTGGTGCCCAGGGCACTTGCCCTACGTACCATATCCTAGATACGCTGGTTTCCCAAGTTAGTTTATAGCGTTGAATTTGTGATGATGGGGACGTAATGTTGTCTGTTCGTTTGAACGTGAAGAGAGAGAGAGAGAGAGAGAGAGAGAGAGAGAGAGAGAGAGAGAGAGAGAGAGAGAGAGAGAGAGAGAGAGAGAGAGAGAGAGAGAAACGAAAGGTTGCAGTCACGAAAGTCTTGGGGGGAACCCATCCAGTTTTAAATTGCTGGTTTAGATCAGAAATATTATCCATGTAAACAGATGGTAGACACAGTGGGGAAATGGTTAACGTCTCCCCTCAACGCCCGTTTTCTTATGTGGAACTAGGTGATGGGGTGATTTTGGTGATATCTAATTATGATCATAATCTTCAGTAAAAGTCTCATTGAACCATCTTGTTATTAACACACATTTTCGAACGCATATGGGGGTAATATCATATTCGTTGGTCTTGAATTAAAAGTGTGAAAAGTGAAAAAAGTAAGAGAGCGCTTTATAAGTGTATAAGTCCATGTCTTTCACTTTAAAACACCCTTGCCGTGGAATGAGGATGAGTTGTGAGTAATATTCAGAGGTGTATGTACACATGAGCCACACCAATTTAGAACTGGGAGTGAGAAAATCATGATGAATAAACAGTAGTGTATTCTATCATCGTAGTAGCGCCTCCCTTGATGATGAAGGCTAGACAACCAGCACACAGACCGTTCCCCTGACGTGGAAAAGCCAAGGCTCAATCAGTACCTTGCAATGGTTATATTACGTCATGTTTTCTGTTATTCCGAGAAGCACTGTCGCGATTTCATTGCTTTAGACGTGGATACAGTCACGAATCATCTCTGTACCACACCAGTACCTTTAAATGACTTTCAAAGAACTTGTTGACTGCAATATGTAACGAATCGTCTTGGGAAGACTAGAAAACGAGCCCTTTGTTGGCCATAGACCTTGCGCATCAAACAACAAACAAAAAAGATCGCGTACTCGAACCCTTGTAGGATTCAGTCTTATCAGTTAACAAGCCTCGTCGTGTAACATCACTGGACATAGCACCACTGAGAAAATTACTGCTATTTGGGATTTTATATTTTGTGGGTTCAGTCACATGAGTCCGTGTTGTCTGTCAAGTGCACTTTGCGTTTAGCAAGAAGTTGAGTACACTGGTAGGATCCTATAGCATGACATTACCACCTTTGGATGTGACGTTATCTTAGTAGAAAGGTCGTAGGTCACGCTGTCGTGTTGTACGGTCGTTCTCAACGGTTGCTACCGTCGTGCTCTAGCCGTACCGTCGTGTTCGGGTCGCATGAGGTCGTACTGTCTTGCTGAAGGGAATTAACACCTAGTATAATCCCTGCATTCCACCGTTATGACTGCGACAGAGTGAGGTTAATTACTGTGTATCCGTTTAGTGTAGCTAACCTCCCCCCCATGTCTCTAACTTGCTGCACCATGCCATGTTGAGGGAGGGGTGCGGAGTAGCGCCCTAGGCCAACCGCACTGCGTCCCGTAACCACAGTCCATAAAAAATATCAGAGGGTGTTGTTGGGCGCGAGCGAGCGGCGCTGGGCCTAACCTCACGCTCAAACCAGTGCTTGGGCGTAAACACCCTTTACCTTATGATCTTCAGCAGGAGTTTACGACCCCTGAGCACGATGGTACGACCCTTGACCGCGACGGTACGACCCTTGAGCACGAAGGTGCAAACCTTAAACTCGATGGTACGAACCCTGAGCGCGACGGTACGATCCTTGAGCGCCGACCGGTACCAAGACCTGGCCAACACAGCCAGGAGTCCTCTCATCGCGCTCAAGGGTTGTACTTCCTTCTCGCTGTGTTACCGTCGTGCTTAAAGGTCGTACCGTCGTTCCGAGGGGTTGTAACATCATGCTACGTACGACCCTGGTTTTGTCACGGTTCTTCGGGTCGTACCTTCGCGCTTATGGGTCTCTACCGTCGTCGGGCGTCGTACCGTTGTGCCAAAGGTCGTACTTTCGTGCTCAGCCGTACAGACCAATCTCACCAATCATACGAGTTTCGTAGACTGCAATAAAGATTGGAGCACCTCTTGGAATTATGGTAATTGCTTTCCCTGCATGACGTGTTCACACCTCCCATTTCTTTTTCTTTTTTTTCTTAGTTTCTTGCCGAGAGCTTATGCATGCGCTACAGCAAGAGCCATTAAGATATGAGTTTAGGATCCTTGCGTGAGGTAAGGTGTGTGTGATATAAACGGAATGCCTTGCCTGGATTTCAACAGCTATGTCGTATACTGTTGGTGGAGCACGCGTACCACCCGCCCACCATCCCAGGCTCCCTCACACTTCGTGCATAAAACGGCCTAGCGCCTGCCAAGCCGTCTATTTACAACCCTTTACTTAAAAGTGCTGTATTGTCTTATTACTCAGAGTTATGGCAGATAGTAATAGAACAGTGGACCAATTACAGTACTAAAGTACATATATGAAGGTTGTCCAGCCTGTTGAGTCGTCTGAAAGCCCAGCGTTCAAACGTTTTCGCTTGACCTTCCATATTTTCGGTAAATATCACCAAGTTACACGTTGCGACATTGCTCTAGGGCCCCATAAATGTAATGTATTATCACACATGTCTTTTAGTCCGCCCTGGGACGTATAATTTGTTTAAATTCAGTTTTCGTTTGACGGTTGGCCAAAACGGTTTGATCGTTTTGTTAACAAAATGTCCGAAATCAACATTTTCCCAACGTTTGGGATTAGTAGGTCTTCCTTCCCTCCCCTTACTGTTTTAAGCGCTATTGATTACGTTGTAGGGAGGGATGATGAGTGCGGTAGTCGTGTGGATATGTGGTAGTGGGTAAGTGGTAGTGGATGCGTTCGGGCTTCAGTGGTTGTTTGTGTGTGTCCGTGATGTTTGCTGCACTGATAACTGTGTGCGCGTGCATTTGCGTTTTGTATACGTGTGTATACGTTCGTGACGGATTTTTTTTTTTTATAAATGTTGCATACGAGTGAACTGGAAGTGTGATGTATGAATAATGACGTGTGAGGTAATGCGTACTTGAATGTCGTGTGTCAATGGTGACTCGTTTGTTTATGCGTGGTGACGTGTGAGTGTGTGTGTGTGTGTGTGTGTGTGTGTGTGTGTGTGACGCATAAGTGGTAACGTGTGTGTATGAATGGTGACGTATCAGCGGTGAAGAGTGAGAGCGTGTATGAGTGTTTTTGAGTACTTTACGCTTGTATGATAAGTGTAAGTACTAACGTGTTAACGAATGTGTATCATGTGTTTCTGTGATGGCGTGTATGAATGGAAACTCAATTGTGTGACGTGTGTCATTGATGACGTATGTAACTGAAGGCGTATTTGCTTGAATGATGACGTGTATGACTGTTAGGTGTACGGGTTGCTTGGGGTTGGGGTAGGCCTTGAGAGCCCATGGATGTGTTAGTATAGGGGGATATGGTAGCCATACCATCAGTATTGGGTAATGAGGGCAGCCATCAGCCTGGCAGTAATTAGTGCAGCTCATTAAGGTTAATTTCTGCCACACAGCCGCGTGGGTCCTGGCTGTGGGCAGGGGGTGCGGGAGGACCCCTGGCTGACTAGATAGCTGCTGGAGAGGAAGGCGAGATGGAGGAAGACAATGGGGAAACATGACAGGGAAGACAAAAGTAACAGAAGTTAATTAAAGGAGACGAAAATATGTTAATGTGATGTAGAGAGAGAGAGAGAGAGAGAGAGAGAGAGAGAGAGAGAGAGAGAGAGAGAGAGAGAGAGTATGTGTGTGTGTGTGTGTGTGTGTGTGTGTGTGTGTGTGTAGAACTGGGAAGACACGGCATGAGAGAAGACAGGTATGTTCAGCATACTTCGTGGAGTTTTCATCATGCTGTGCTACATAGTGAGAGTGTACATACTGTATATACGGGCGTACAGAATCATGGATCACGAAATGCATAAAGACCATAATCTATCTATACAACAGTGTACATCACGAAGTATACAAAATTATTATATCTTACCAATACAAAAATGTATATCACGAAATATGAATAACATTACTCGCTATACGACATACTCATAGAATAAAACATAAATATTATACAAGACGGGTTTTAAAGTAGGTATAGATCACAAAATACAAAAAATACGGATACAAAGGAATATATATATATATATATATATATATATATATATATATATATATATATATATATATATTATCCCTGGGGATAGGGGAGAAAGAATACTTCCCACGTATTCCCTGCGTGTCGTAGAAGGCGACTAAAAGGGAAGGGAGCGGGGGGCTGGAAATCCTCCCCTCTCAATTTTTTTTTCTTTTTTTTTTTTTCTTTTTTATTTTCCAAAAGAAGGAACAGAGAAGGGGGCCTGGTGAGGATATTCCCTAAAAGGCCCAGTCCTCTGTTCTTAACGCTACCTCGCTAATGCGGGAAATGGCGAATAGTATGAAAGAAAAGAAAATATATATATATATATATATATATATATATATATATATGTATATATATATATATATATATATATATATATATATATATATATATGTATATATATATATATATATATATATATATATATATATATATATATATATATATAACATTATGAAAAGGCCACATAATCAATATATACATAAAATAATTTAAGGACTTTAGTAGCGTATGGCGTTTCTCCAAAGAATTGTAACATACGATCTCCCTTAAAAAAAAAGAATAAAAAAAATCGACCTTAACAGTATGCTAAAAGCAACTAAAATGTTCAACAACAGATAAACCTAGCATGAACAGATACACCAAAGTTAGAAATATATAAAACAATAACATACGCTTGTTACTCACATAACATATACGTCAGTCAGTGTTAAATACAGACAGTTATATTACAGACATTATATAAAATACACAAGAGGCAAAACCTCTCTACTCAACTATTGGGCCGTTACACTTAGACAAGACAATCATTGCACTCAACATATCAAAATGATATGCAACAAAATTTCTTTAGGTCAGTCAAGAAATCCACTTAACGAAGCCAACACGGAAACCTCACACCGCCTGTGTGCCAGCAAACACACGGATCAACGACACAGTTGGACCAACAAATACACTTATAAATCATCATTAATTCATCCGTCGTCCACGAAATGAGCAGCGTTAGTACCATGGTCAACAAATACACCGAATGTAAACAATGAAACAAGGGGTTGTTACTTAACATTTAAATTACATGAATAAATACATTAGCCAGCTCGCTATACGAACAAACAAATTATACGTGATGGACAAATACATTTCAACTGTTCAGGAAACCGTAATCATCAAACAAATAAATATTCCTGGAGCAGCAGCAGCAGCAGCTTTCAGCAAACAACAAACGGCAAACACCCGACGACATGACAATTAGTGTCAACAAAGCCACGTCGAATCCTAAAGCATTCCCGTGTTATTTGGGCCCAGTCGTCACTCCGACCTTACTCTTGCTGTCACTCACTATAACCTTGGTTTTCTGGGGAGGGAAAATGAATTTTCCCTCTTGCGTAAATATATATATATATATATATATATATATATATATATATATATATATATATATATATATATATACATACACACACACAGTTTCCTGCTTCAGGAAGTACCGCAGCTATGAGCTGCATGGGTGTTTAAAAATGTCCTGCCAAATGATATTTATTTGTTTGATGATTAGTGTTTCCTGAACATTTTAGAGTATTTGTCCAGGAGTCTTATAAAGAATTTGGTCTTGGGTACTTATAAATAGATATGTATATACCTTTCGCATTATCTATCACAATCTGGCACTCTCACCTGCCTGCTGGCTCCCTCACAGACGCGCTAGTGTGTATTTACAGCGAGGCAGTTACACGTTTCTTTCAGTGTTGGTTTTGTTTGATACAATGGGTTTGTGTTCCTTGCTCTCACCACAGACGCGTCTTGATGAAATGCAGATTGTTTGAATGATATTATCTTAAAAGACATGAGGTGCGTTGAAAGATATGAAACCGTTGATAACATGACGCGCTCTCATGACTTAGTTCGCTCGTAAGTTTGCACCGCAGGGAAAAGATTTGTTTCGCGCAGGTTGTGCAGAGGGGAGGGGGGGAGGGGTGATTTCCTTGGGTGCGTTTCAGGTTTAACTCGTCAGCCTCGCAGCGATTTCAAATGTGCACCGGCCGTCCAGAGACAGTGGGTAGTACCGCCATTTACCGCAGTGGCGCTGCTCCACAAGGGTGTACTCCCTTGGGAAAGAAGTCAGAAGGGGAAAGTTATATTTAGAGGTGTTTACTTCACGGAAATTGTTATAAAAGTTGTTTAGGTTGAGCTCAGTTCACTAGCTTTGTTTAAGGGAAGAGAATTTTTCCAGCTGTTGATATTTTAGAGGCAAAGTGATTTAAGATGGTGAAAGAAAGTACAATATATGAAAGCATGAGTTCCATATTTACTTTCAGATCCAATATACTTCAGATTTTTACTGAACCTTCAGTCTAGGACCACCTTAACAGCTTGAGCACGACGATGCCACCCTTCAGCACGCCGATGCGATGGCGTGACCTTTTAAGGTTGACCCTCACATGTCAAGTATAAAGTCAGGCTGTCGTAAACAAGGGTCGTTATGTCGTGCTTCGTGATCGTGCCTTCGTGTTCGTGTCTTATCGTCGTGCTTAAAGGGGTTAGTTAATTATAGAACCACGGCTTATAGATTTCTGAAGATATAATTCGTTGGAATAGGATTGATATAAGCCAAGTTTCATCAGGACTTTGAGGTAGGAGTATGGAAACAAGGAGACAGAACCATGACACCCAGGGAACCTGTGAGACTGGACAGCCTCAGCAGTAGGCCTATGTAAGTAGGAACCCTCCCACACACACACACACACACACACACACACACACACACACACACACACACACACACGTACTCAGAATTCAAAAGACCCTCTGCCTAGTGAGATAGGACACGTATTGTCGGAGGAATTATGAAAAGAAACCCATCAATAATCTCAAGACTTTCAAACCCGAAGTCAGGTGGTTCATATCCTCCATTACCATAGGTTACGTGAGGTAGGCATCCAAACTCATTGGAACCACGAAGCCTCATGACTAGAGAGGAAGGACCTAACAGCCACAGGATCGTTAAGATACCCACAGCAGCCACAGGACTCGTGAGATAAGGACTCCTTCCCGGACCTCCACAAGCACGAAACTGTAGGATAGTATGTATACTCTCACCGCAGCAGGACCCCACGAGAGAGAAACCTCATCAGCCAAAGAAATTGTGAAACAGCACATTGTACAACCACAGAACCAGAGACATGTCCCCTCCCCAACAACTCCCCTATCCATAAGTCAAGAGAACCCCACAGCCACACTGATTCATAAGAACCCGACAGCCACAGAACTCATGAAACAGAACCTCTCACAATTACAGAACTTGTGAAACAGGATCATAACCAAAGAACTTGTGAAACAGAACCTCCCACAACCACAGAACTTGCGACATGATCCCTATCACCACCGTAACCGTAAGTAAAAGAACCCTACGGCTACAGAACTCGTGAAAGAGAACCCTCCCTTACACCACTTCAAAGAACCTCCACAGCCAAGCTCTGGCTGCGCCAGCGCCACCAGTACCCAAAGAATGGGAAGACCTTGGCGGCACTGCTGCTGACTCACTGTTCCCATGGGTACATGGGAAAGACAAATAGCAAAAGACCTCTACTAGTCTGTGACGAGGTTGTCTGGCAAAGGACGGTAATAGTGACTAATCTAACATGAGACATGGAAAAGAAAAGGTAAATTAGAAGGCTTTCGTTGCGTGTGATTCTCAACGATTGATAAGGGCACGGGAGAACGCATGGTATAGAAAGTAGGTTAGCGCATTCTGGCGTGTGTGTGTGTGTGTGTGTGTGTGTGTAAGCTGGCGTTCATGCATCATCTAAATAATACCGATCATTCAAGAAAAATTTATGGTATATATTTTTGCCTACGAGTTCCCATATGGTTTGTCAGGCGTGTATGTCTGAGTTGAAGACTATAAGCTAGCGAGGTAGGATATAACACGTGGATGTATCATAGGACGGAATGTCGGCGTTTGAAATTAGACCCGCTGTTGGCAGCGGGGAGACGCTCGCCCGCCAAGCTTACAGGACGCCCCGCCGAAGAAAGCGGGAGGTGAGGCACAGTCACTCACGGGCGTCCTGGCCGACCAGCCAGGCTCTTGTATGAAGCAGCCGGATCCGCGAGAGCATTCCACTCACGAAAATATTTGAGGTTTGATGTCCCCTGCACACTAGTGCTACCGTTAAGCACTGTTATGATGGCCTGGTCTTTGACCTACCGTCAATTACCCAAGGGTCATACCGTCGTGATAATAAAGGGTCGAATCGTTCTGCGCAAGGGTCGTATTGTCGTGCTGAAGACTTTAGTAGTCGAGGATATATTTCTAAGCCTGACACGCCAGAAATTTCGGTCATGGCTCTTACAAATATAACGTTATTCCATTGTTCTCTGAGATTAAGCGTTGAGGGAGAGAGTTGACTGTACGTATTCAGAGCTGTATGACAAGCACGGAGAATTATGTCAGCCTTCAAAAGTGACTTCAGGAGCAGGTGCCGTATAAATAGTAACAGGATATATATAAAGACCGGTTGCTCTGACTAGCATCACCACAACCGCCGCCGCCGATCGGATGCGGGGTACGAGAGAACTTGTTTACGTCTCAGCTGGAGACAGTCGGAGGAACTTGATGATAACACAAGCGTTCAGGAACCGAGAAGGAAGGAATTCGGAGTCGAAAATAGCCAGAATTTTCTTTGTAAAGAAGGTACGAAGTGACGCCAAGCAAGTAGTTAAGATACTTGTGATTATCTCCGCCAAGACTCAGTTCTGAGTAATTCTCAACATTAGGTACCTGAGCCAACAGTATACAGTGCGTTACAGCTCTTTTTTGCTGCGTTTCGATCGTCAGTTTTATATTTTCAACTATTCTAACCATCATTTCTCAAAAAAAAAAGAGTTAGATAAGTTTCTCTAAACTTTTCGTTCGTTATTTGCCAGATACCTCACATTTCACGCTGTAGCCGTCAAGTGTGAATAAATGAATTGATAAATGAACTAGATAACGGTTTATTGAATTGCTAGTCGTGATTGCTATCAATGGCTTTCTAAATGTGGCTCAGAATCTTTAGTATATATCAAAAGTATATGATGCCATTATAGGACTATCATGTTTCTCTGATATGAATAATTCCTAAGATAGACGGTAGGAGAGTAACCCACTCTCCCCCTCCCCCCTCCTTCTAGGCTTGTGTTTATTAATGATGGCTTCTTTAGTGTGCCGTAAATGTCATGAAAATAATGTAATATTGGAAATATATATATATATATATATATATATATATATATATATATATATATATATATATATATATATATATATACACACAGCATAACGTAGTGCGGATGACCAAGCATAAGTTAAACAGCTGTGTTGGGGGAGAGTCGACCTGTGTGGTACTTTTTCCGTTCGCATTTCTTTCAGGGGATCGTGTCCAGAGCAAAGGATATATGCTGGTATCTGTAGGTCATATCAAGGAAGAGTGAAATTTACGTGATATATATATATATATATATATATATATATATATATATATATATATATATATATATATTCACTGTCATCTTTCGAGATTCTAAGAATCTTTCTGAAGACTAATTAATGCTTTGTAAAGTTTTGACTAATATAAACCAACAGAATATGAATGAGAAGCAAGTTGTGAGGTCATTTTACCGTTACTGAAAGCTTCCTTCGGTTGAAACACCTTGGCTGAGACGTCATGAGATATATAAAGAAGCCTTCCGTGAAGGGTATGTTAAATTTATACCAGGAATGCCCGGTATTCTCGGCACATTAACAGGAGCACAAAGCTTGTTCGTTTCTCATCCTCGAACAGGATGGTTAAAGCTCGAATGTGGAGGCCTGGGAAGCGCTTCTTTTACTCCCATTCTCTTGGTCTGTGGAATTTTCGTGTAAATAAATAAAGGGTGAGTAGGGTGAGTCATGGGCCCCCTGCCAGGCACGTGCCTGCTGGTGTACACAGCCTAGCAAGTTATGGTCGCAGGGGTGGGGGAGCGCGCGTATAGCCGAGCTGACGGAAGTAGTATTGAGTAAACATCGCTGGTCAGGGAGGTTAAGCAAACTTCCGATCTCTCTGTGTTTTATTATCTTTATTAGCAATTTTACACATACACAAGTGTAGAACTTCCTTCTCCTACTGTACAGATGGGTAATTAATTACATTGACGTATGTTTAAAGATGCTCATGACCTACTTTTAACAAATTTTGCCCGTCACCGAAATTACATTAGTGTATTGTGGAACTGTGAACCACTGAAACATGTTTCCACCCCTTGCCTAAGATTACTTTGTCGTATGTCAATAACTCAGTGCTGATCATATTACTCCGTCTTCGTAAATCGGGAAAATGGAATGTATTCATATCATCAGGTTCGGTTTTTCAGTGAAAAATGGAGATTGTGAGGGACAAGATGAATACGTGATATACATTGGACTCGCCACCACCCTTAACACCTTGAGCGTGATGGTACGACCCTGAGCACGACGTTACGACCGTTAGGTACAATAGCCTGGTCTCTGAGGATTAAGTCCAAAGCCAGATCTTTATACCCAAAGGTCGTATAATGTGTGTCTCTGTGTGATCACTACTTTTTGTGATTACCTTTGTGTGTTACGGGGAGAGTTTTACACTTACGTTGCCCTGTCTGTGTGTGTGTAAAGCTTCGACAGGTCAAACCTAGTAGGGGGGCTTTTGTTAATGAGGTTGTAGAGTCGTATTCAAAAGATCTGAGGAACAAGAATGGGGAAGCAAGAGGCGATTACCATGGCTGTTGAATCATTTTCTCTTTTATTTAGAATTTCCAGTGGACCCAACAGTTCTGACTGAATGGTAATCTTTTTAACCCTCAAATTATATATCAGACTTTGACTTTAATCTCTGTGATATAGCATCATATATTAGATGACTCGCTTCGTTTACTTGCCATGTTAAAGACGGAGCATATAGTATCGCTACGTTTTCGTTCATTGCAAGTGACCATGATATTTTGTTTATGTCAGTTTACCACCATCACGTTTTCGCTGATGTAAGAGTACTGTCTACGTTTTCTTTCTTAACCTTCCAATGTTATCGCTCTACCTTTGCTAGTACACCATCGACCCGTATCCATCAGTATTATTTTTAGTTATATCATCAAGGACTGCCGCCATTACGTTTTCATGCTAATGTGCCACTCCCGGTCTTACGTCATTTTACTAGCATTACGTTTTCATATCAGTATGCTTTGATTCATGTTCATATGAGGACACCATCTCCATATTTCCACGTCTGTTTTTGGTATAGAATGTAGGCTTTAATCTTGCTTCCCCATTTGTCAACATGCTGTTCGTCATTTTCACTCTAGTCCCAGAACATTGCATATTGGAACTAAGAAAACAATCTCATTACATAACATTGATTTGTATTTATGTTTGAGGTTGATGTGATGATAGATTCTCTTTCCATTTTAGCTTTAGTTGTTGTTGTTGGCCTAAGCATGAATGGATATCCTCAACAAGGAGGTGCATGCTGTCGTTAGGAGACGGTGATTTTTAGAGTTCCTTGAAGACATAAGTAGACGCAGAAATTTTCGTATCCAAAGACCATTAAGCACGATTGCACGGCCCTTGAGTATGACAGAGTGACCTTAACTCAAGGGTAGTACCATCTTGCCCTGTTGAAAACTGGATTAACGTCTTATGATATAATTTGTCATAGCTAGTTCATATTTTTCCCCCTTGTGAAGGTATGGACTAACATCTTTTAACGCAATGATCTCGCATCTTTGGGATGTGGGTCCCATCCCTGGCGGGAGTGATACAAATTATTCCAGGACCTAAGACGCAGCTGTTAACTGTTATGTAATATTCCTTAGTGAAAAACGGGATAAGTATAATACTGTATTATGGATGAGGTCCCTTTCCCCACGAGAATTAACTTTTGAGTATCGAATATCGGGTAATTTACCGAAGCATTGTAAATCCGGAACATCATCAGTCCGAAACGTTCTGAATCCTAACCTACCTTAACCAAACTTGAGGCATCTTTTTAGGCTATTTAGTACTTCATTTTTAAGGCGTTTTAGTACATTCTTTTTCTTGAAATAATGATATTTCTCGTTAAAGTGATGACCCTCGAATACACCCTGCAGCCCCAGCTTGTGCCAAGATTTGAATCCTAAGCAGGTGAGCAGGGATGGATGAGCGACGGTCTGAGTGGCATAGGTCGGGGCCTTCGAAAGGAGGCCCTTGAACTTTACATATATTCGCCGTTATTTATACTCGTCATTTATCAGTTAGTTATGATACATTTAAAAATCATAAATCATCGTGTGTCACATATGTATTATACCTGTATTACATGATGTTATTTGTTATAATGACTTTCATTTGAAATTTAGATATTTTCAATATAATAGGTGGGAGAAGGGGGAAGGGAGTCTTTCTTGATTCAGTGATATAGTCTTAGGCAGACCTGATCTGGCCCTGCCAATGGATACAGATAAGATGGCCTTTTTTTGCAATAATGTGACAGGAGATTTATCTATCGTTAGATTTTAAAGTTATCAGGTTGGGTTTAGTTGAGTTAGGCAAACTAAGCAGGATTATTTTAGTTAAGTGGATACGTTACGTAGGTTTAGTTAAGTTAGGTTTGGACTAATTAGGCGGAAAACACTGAACACACACACACACACACACACACACACACACACACCAAAAGTGATGATTGACCACTTTCTCTCATGTGATAAAGAAAACCTCCAAGTACACCGCCTTCTTTATCATAAAGAGAACCTCCAAGTGTAGCCTTAACAAGGTTAGTGCTTTGTTCATGCCCAATCATCTCCATTGGATTGGTGTAGGTTATGGCGGAGTATCGTAACAGAAGGCATATGAGTGATCAGGGATGTGTGAGAGACCAGTACACAAGGTAGACGCCGCCTAGGATGGAGGATGAAGGTGGGGTTAGGTAAGGTTCAAGCGTACCTTACGTAAAATGTTTCCTGGTAACTGGTGAAGTTGAGATAATTCAAGCGTAACAAGGCGAAACTTTGTAACGCAGTGAGAGTAACTGTTGGAACGAATGACGCTGAGTACATAGTTACTGAAGTGTGAGTGACAGAGTGAGTACTTCCTTGCTGAAACCTATGTCCCATAAGTGTATCACTACTGAAATTCGTAACAGTGAATGTATCATTACTCACTTGTAACGGTGAATGCATCATTACTGAAACTTGTCACTGTCGTTACTGAAACTTGTAACTGATTTTACCTAAATGGAAACATGGAATATGTCGTTATTGAAACTTGTGACACTATGCATCCTTCGTAAAATGTGTGACGTGGTGAATAATCTGCATTGCAACCTGTGACACAGTAAATGAGACATTACTGAAACTTGTAACAGTGATTGTACCTTGCTGGTATTTGTAACGCAGAATGTGTCATTATTGAAATTTTTAACACATTGAATGTAACACCTGTAAAACTTAACGAATGTATCATTACTGAAACTTGTGAGAGTATCATTAATGAAACTTTTGAGTGTATATAATTTCTGAAACTTGTAACACAGTGAATGTATCTTACTAAACTTGTGACACTATCATTACTGATACTTCTAACAGTGAATTTATCGTTACTGAAACTTGTATTGAAGCTTGAAAAGCTGTGAATGCACCGTTACCGAAACATGACACGGAAACATTCCATTAGTGAAACATGTGATACAGTGAATATGCCATTCCTAAATCTCTGGACATGATGAACATCAGTGTGAACCTGGATTAATCATCGTTGAAACGATGATAATGAATACATAAACACTGAAACTATATCCACAGTGAAACTTGACATGGGGATTATCTCATAATTGAAACTTGCGACAGTGAATGTATTGCTACTGAAACTTGTGACAACCATTGCAGCCAGATGCATTTGCAACTGAGAATATCATCACTGAAACATGAAACATAGAATACGTCAACAGCGGAACACGTAACACGATGGGTATATCTGTCCTTAGATATGTGATGGAAAATATATCAACTCTGAAACGTGAATATATCGGTGAAATATACTTCGGTGAATATACCTCAAAACAGAAACGACACGGCACTTATATTATAAATGAAACATGTACTTTAGCCTTTGTGATGAACGAAACGTGAGACAGTAATCCTTATTGAAACATGTGGCATAGTAAACATAGAAATGAAACAGCGATATATATGTAAGTGAAGCGTTGGACAGGATAGTTATATCTGAAACATGTGACATGGGTAGTATATCAACATTGAAACATTTGACGTGGTGTGTGTTTCATCAGTGAAGTGTGTGACACCGAAAGTTTCATCAGTGAAACGTTTGACACCGTAGATAGACCAACTGCAAAGTGTGACACTGAAAGTATCATCATTGAAACGTTTGACACTAAATGTATCATCAAATTGGTGTGTGAACGATGGATAATCCTCAGAGTAACGAGTGACCGGTGGACGTATCATCAAAGTAACGTGTGACACAATGGATGTATCATCAAAGTAACGTGTGACACAATGGATGTATCATCAAAGTAACGTGTGACTGAGTGAATCATAGGTAAAACATATGGCTCAGTATTCCCCTCATTACTAATGGACCTTAACGTTGAACGCGGTAGCTCTACTCGGCAGCCATAACGTTCAGTTTTCCTTTCTCTTTTTCCATCAGAATTTTAGTGATGTTCATGTTCGTAAGGAAGGAGACGTAAGAAACGAACGTCTGTTTACGAAAACGTGAGATGTGGGGAAATTCTTCTTACGACGCATGTGGTTGATTAAGGTGTTCTGCAATACCGTGGAAGGTGGTAGCCTATTTCGCACAATTCTTGGCTTTCATTTTGACGACAAGACAACCATTTACAACATCTAATAACCTAATCTATCCACCTAGATGTATCATAAATGTAACAACAATTTTAGATTCTTAGAGTTGGAATTGCTCTTATTCTGTACGTGACAACCTGTTTTTGTCCAATAACGACCCCTTAGCAACCAGGTTGGACCCCTTCTACCCTGCATATTTCTGGATACCATTCTGAGCGCTGGTATGTTTTAGGGACCTTATTATGATGATGGCAGTATACTAATCATACTTGTATTCAGTATATACTGATCATACTTTCACTAAAGGTTTGGAGTTTTCTCCTAGTCTCTCCTGAGAGTAACAACCGATACAGGGATAAAGAAACATGGGTAACAAAAGTGCTTTCATGTACTGGGAAGTGTAACATATGGGTGAGCAGCTCCTGTCGGTGTAGGAGCAGAAAAATAGGTGGGGCAGGAGTATTATGGTACAGCTGTAGGGGATGCGTATCGCTTCTTGGTCCTGTGGTGCTACTGCAGGAGGGTGGAAGGTGTTCTCGAGGTGCCCTGTTTTTACTGCAGATGGTGCAGGAGGGAACTAGCGTTATATCGTTCGTTTAGAGTACTGCTGCTGCAGGAGGGTGGGGACGTTACCGAGGGAACGTGCAGCTGTTGCAGGAAGGACTAATCCTAGCCAGACAGAGGTCACATTTCTTACGACGTTTCCAGGCCATGATATTCTTGTCCAATCGACTGACTACCATGGGTGGACGGCGCACGGTTTGTAAGGACCTTTGTGACTGATACCCTACGGGATTTGAATTATACGTGCAAGAATGGCTGCGGAGCCACGCGTTGTTTCACGCCATCTGCTGTGTAAATTATGACTGAGGCTAGAGGGGCTTTGTAGAGAGGTTGGGGAAGCGTGGTTGTCCTCGGCACCCTGGTCCTTCACACCAAATTGCCGTCATTGCGAGAGTCCCACGGTACTGTGATGCGTGCGAGGACTGGAAAGGCGCTGGGAGGGCGTATCTAGAAGGAATACAGTCCAAGAGCGTAGCAGAGTGATAGACGCAACCTTCATAACGGTCTGCTGATTATAAGACATCCTAGGAAACATTGTTCACAGTTGTATGATTTCCCGCTATGTAAGTTAACTGTGTTCATCGCTCTGGAATGAACGTTGTTTTCGCTGTCTGTTGTGTAAGGTAACCACTGGGTGTAAACGCTCGCTCCTCTTAAGGTTTATACACGCCATGATAGAGGTTATGCTATCTAGGATGCATATTGGTCTGGAATGTGGGTAAGAGTCTTCCGCTTTCAGATGTTGGCACTATTTTAATTTTCTTTCAACATTTTCTTGTCTTTGTTACTCACGGAAAACATCTATATCACCATTGTGCTTATCATCATCAAATCTTTATAAATTCTTATTTCATCATTTTCAGCTATACTTGTCATACTCATGACGAAAACAAGTGGGGAAAAAAAAAACTACTGTTACGTTCAGGATAAGATCCATGGAAAAGAATATTTCACAGCCTCTTGCACCAAACGCTATCGTTCGACCCACGTCGGCAGCTGGAGCGCAGAACAATGGACGTGTCCACACTGCCGTGGGCTGCTCCGACTGGCCAAATGAAACCCTTTGACTGCTTGAATGTCATAATTTGTCATTCCAAGCAATTTAGCCAAATGGAAAATAGATATTTAGGACGAAAATTAGTTATATTAATCCTCCTGTGTGTCACTAAACCGCTCGTGCACGACTAATACGCGCAGACTTCGTATTAATACTTTTGTACACAAGCGAATAAGTCATTGAATAATTCTGTAACAATCGAAACCATTTTCTTTCAATAAGGTCTGATTATCATATACCATCTTTAACGCAATGTGTACGATAATACGGCCGATAAAGGGCAAGACAAGGATCATGGGCTTCCAAGGGTAACAAAGAAAGTTTTACCACTGTCAGGATTTCCACTGAGTAAGTAAGACCAGTACACAGTTCTTAGAATTTTCGGCCTACAGGTGAAAGACATGGTGTGAAATGCTGCGGATTTATGAGTGTATAAAGATGTCCGAATTCTTTGTCAATCGTAGGGGTGGATATCAACCGTGAAGATTGATGACCGAGATTGTCACAAGACGTAGGTAGCGCTGTCATCAGTTTATTTACATGATTCGGAGAGCTTTAAGATGACTCGACGCGGAGCACACAGCCCGGGACATACATAAACCATCATTCCCAGTATTTTCTTGAAACATCCGTCTTTGCCAGTCTCAGCTGCGGGTGAAGCCGCATCTGTTGCTACTGAAATTTATTAATCATAAGTTTCAGAGAAAAAGAGTTACGCCTCTTTTGTTTTCTTTGGTGTATGGAATCGTGCGAACCCTGTTTACCTTCGAAAGGATAAAGATTTCCCTTATAACAGTATTTTTCCGAGACTGGAAGACTCAACTGAAATGTAATAAAATGTATGTTTCCTGCCACCATCAAACCAGCGTATCAGATTTTCTGTTGGTTGGGAATTCACCAAATCTAATGGTTAGGATTTTATCTTTGCACAGCTGAAGTGTATCGGTGTTTAAGACGCGATTAGCTATTATTTGATGAATGATTAGCGATGCCTCTTTTCCTTTGGCAGCACGAATGAAATGCTTGCGTGTTAAACCAGCCCTAAACCGCTTAATGTAAGTAAAAACACCCCTTCCCAGATTAATTTACTTTAAATTCTTTAATATAATAAAGGTAAAGCAGTTATATAGTTAACGTTTCTTACCCATAGTTTCGAAATCTTTAACAAATACTGATGGAATTGGCTGTCTGGATAACTTGGCGAGGAAGGGAACGTTGCTAAGTGTAAAATGGCACACTGAAGAGCTTGACACGACATGCTGAAAACTTTACCTTCAGAAAGAGGCAAGAATTACGTCTAAAACTTTGAAGTTAGAATGTTGAGGGACATGTATTTGAAGGTACAGCCTTCATTTCATTGTACATGGAAAGAAAACGAGTGAAAGCATTACCTGATGATCATAACTGAGTTATTACGGTGATATACTGGTCAGACCCCGCCACTGGTTACGGTGTATGGCCTTCGAATTATCTTAAATGCCAGGAGGTGTTCAAGATAATTCGATCGGTGGTTATGATATGAAGCTGACGGCATTGGTAATGCCTGTGGCAGTCGATAGATCTAAAACTGGCATAACCAACTGTGTTCAAGCTACATAGTTTGATGACACCCTCGTATACATAATGGGCGAACACAGGGGTACTGAGTTTGTTGATATATCGTGTGGGTATTACGCTGAACACAGGGAGCGTATGTCAGCACACCTCAGGGTTAAATATGTCGTATTTATCTATCTGTATATATATATATATATATATATATATATATATATATATATATATATATATATATATATATATATATATATATATATATGTGTGTGTGTGTGTGTGTGTGTGTGTGTGTGTTGCCCTCACCTCCTGGAGAGGAACAATTAATTTGTAATTGGTTTGTGTCCGTCAGTTTGTGATTACTATTTGTGCAACGGCAGGGAGCGAGAACACTCATGTTGCTCCGTCGCTTAACCTTGTATGTACATATACTATGAGCCACCCTCATAAGCCGCAGCTTACATCAAGTACCCATTTATTAATCAACCTTAAATGGGGCAATTGAACTGTTGCGTTGGCTGTGACCTCCAGCATCCATGTCCAAGACTCGACCTGCTGGGGGTCCGTTTGATTGATGAGGTCGTACTTCGAACCACTGCATTGTCTATCTGTAACGATCGTGGGCTCTGTATGTCTGTGTGTCATGCAGTGTTTGTGTGTACTTGTCGGTAAGTGCTGATGCCATGCATATTATGTGTATTTCAAACCAGGCATCCAAGTCATCAGGAATATTTGGTGAAATTTTGACATCTCTTGTTCAGGGATTTCATTCAAGACATGCTTGGGAACTTAATTCATTTTGTCATTTTTAAATGTCCATTGTTGTATATTTGTGATTTTATTCATTCCGTTTATCGGATTTAGCACACTATATAAAGACATTGATGACGCTAAAATAACTCATTATTATTATTATTATTATTATTTTTTTTTTTTTCTTTCAAACTATTCGCCATTTCCCGCATTAGCGAGGTAGCGTTAAGAACAGAGGACTGGGCCTTTGAGGGAATACCCTCACCTGGCGCAATTCTCTGTTCCCTCTTTTGGAAAATTAAAAAAAAAATTATTATTATTATTATTATTATTATTATTATTATTATTATTATTATTATTACTATCCTTATTATTATCATCATTATTAGTATTAGTATCATTATTACTATTATTAATCATAAAAAAGATGAGCCCATTGCACAGCTGAACGGAGATGTATGATGCCATACAGCATTTAATATACGCCAGGACGCGCAGGTCTCTTGTTTACACTATGGCGTGCGTGACGTCACGGGTGTTGACCATGAGGCCATATTTTACTGTTAACAAAAGCTCATCTTTACACACGAGATCGAAGGGTAAACCAGGGCGTAAGGTGGGCTTGTAATGTCAGTGGCTTAGGTGGGTGGTGTTGGTGGCTTGTAGAGGGAGTAGTCTTACAGTTGATAAGGCTAGGCTGGGTTAGTTTAGTTTAGCCGTATATATATATATATATATATATATATATATATATATATATATATATATATATATATATATATATATATATATATATATATTGGAAAGGATCACAGTTTTGCGCGTGACCAAGATATTCCTTTGAGTCCACGGGGAAAATGAAACACGATAAGTTCCCAAGTGCACTTTCGTGTAATAATCTAATCATCAGGGGAGACACAAGAGAGAAATATAAGTCAGTTGATATACATCGAAGAGACGAAGCTAGGACGCCATTTGGTAAACATGTGCACGAAAGTGCACTTGGGAACTTATCGTGTTTCATTTTCCCCGTGGACTCATAGGGATATATATATATGCATATATATATATATATATATATATATATATATATATATATATATATATATATATATATACATATATATATATATATATATATATATATATATATATATATATATATATATATATATATATATATATATATATATGATCGAAGGCTGGACATTTCTGTGAGAAATTTGCTTGAAAACCGCAGTATATGGATTATTTTTAGCGGAGTATATAGTTCTGGGGTTGAAATATTGTTTGAGGGTCATTATGGCCAGTAATTATGTTTTAGAGCTTCCGTTAAAGATTATTTTTTGTAGCTGCACAGGAATCATGGGTAGCAGTATTGTTTAGGGTTATGAAGGTCCTATCTTTTTATATAAAATGGTCGCATTTTTATAAAAGATTTTGTGCTTATTTTCCTTGAATCTATTGGGTATCTGTCGGCTTGCTGAAACATTGAGATATTCTCAATGATTATTTCAAGTATAGGCTCGTTTCATTATACTTTAATATCAAAACGAAAAGTTTTCAGGGTAAGAAATACTCCTATTTATTACCTGCATTTTTTGTTATATCCATGAGGATAAGTAAGTTGCCTGAAAACCTCATTATAGGCTATTTGTTTCACAGTGAATGCGATTATGGGGTTGAAATATTGTTTGGTGGTCATTAAGAAACTGGAGACCTGTTTAGATGTCGAGATTTCTATCATACCGAACAGTTGCTTCATTTATACAAAGGACTGGTCTGTCCTTGTATGGGTTATCGCTCTCACATCTGGAGTTGTTCTAGCTTTCCATCCATACCTCACAGAGTTGAGTCGGAAGCGGTACGACTTATCAACTGTCCCATGGTAACTTTAAAATTTGACCCATTCACACAGCACGGCAATATTGGCTCGCATTCCCTCTTCTGTAGGTAATACTTGGGTTTTCGCTACCAATAGCTGGTTGCCTGTGTGCCCCCCAACAGTGGCTAGACCAGGCTATGTACTGAGCAAGCTGCTGCGTCACATGATTACTGTCTGGCCAATGGCAACTCAAGGGTGGGCCGTTTTGATGAGTTTTTATCTACACCTCGAAGCTTTGGAACTGTCTACCCTCTCTTTCAAAGACAGGCTTTTAACTTCATCCAAAATTCGTAAATACTTTACTTGGTCTCTTCTTCCTCCTTTTCATAATCCTCTCTACATTTTAATCAAGGCCCGGCCTCAAAGTGGACTTTTGTCCGTGACTAGAGCCTCCAAGGTTTAGAAAAAGAATAATTGAGTATTAAGCGTCGCTGAGTAATCTTCCCCTTGATGTGAATAGATGAGATAAAATTTTCGATCCACCTAAAACCCAAGAGCACTTTATGATTTTGAAAATCTAAGTTGTATAGAGGAATTGACGGCGAATTTTGCTCCACATGTAGAGTTATGATGTCCCATTGATGATGTTTCTCTTCACAGGGACGTACAAGGGCCAGTGGTTAAGGGGATTGAGACATGGCTACGGTGTCCGCACCTCGGCCCAGTTCAGCCAAGCATCTGTCAGTCGTCCGCGGTCCAACAACCGCGGATCCACCACCTCCTTACGGTCCGATGGCGCCGGAGACCCACTTGCCGACAGGGACAGGAAGGTAGGTGGGCTTGGGTTCCCCTTTAGATCAGAGCTTAAACCCACTTCAGTTGGAGTTCAGATAATTTTCTTGAATAATACTTTACCTTACATAATACTCATGTTTCGCGGAGACAGTCCATCTTACTAGGAGTAAACAATTCATAAATTTTCCATTCCCAATACCAGCACAAAGTCTTGTGTATCCTGTTAGCGCCATGACGGAGTAACTGACCTGCCGTTAAAGGCACCCGCCGCTTCCCCTTTAACGGCTAGGTCAGTGTCCACTCTGGTATGGCGGTAAGAGGATGCACAAGCCTTTGTGCCGGTATTGGGACCTGAAACTTTATGAATTTGCTCACGACTGACGAGACGGATTGTCTCCACGAAACATGTGTATTGTGTACTGTAAACTACAACCTTCATTACTATCGCGGAATAGTATGATCGTCATATATATATATATATATATATATATATATATATATATATATATATATATATATATATATATATATATATATATAGTGTGTGTGTGTGTGTGTGTGTGTGTGTGTATATAATTAAACCTCAGTTTCTTTGCTTACTATGTGGATGTTATCAGTAGAATATAAATTGTTCCCTCAGTAAAACTTGATTTCTCTCGTTTGTACAATAAGTTTACTTTTCAGTTTCAGACCCCTGCTTCACAGTATCATTACGAGCAATGCTATTCATTAGAATGGCAAAATATTGATAGCCCACAGCTGGAGATTTAAGAGCGTGGGTTTACATACCAGTGATCATGTGGGTCTGTGCTCTTGGTATGGAGGTAACCCTATGTCACCACTGCAGGTTGACGACGGTCGTGGAGGGTTCGTGCTGCGAGCGAGGAGTGACGAAGTGCCCCGAAGGAGAGGTAGCTTAGGTGAACGATCCAGCAACATTAAAAATGTCTTCAAGGTCAGTTGAGGAACGCAATGCTCTTATCCCCCGCTATCAGCCCAACATTCTGCATCACTTTGTATCTCTGATGAATTCAATGATCAATTACTGTAGCATCATTAATGGTAATGTGTCATTACAGGAAGCATATGACTACTAATTTCTTTCAACAGACATGTATTTTCTAATATAGCTTTGTATATTTAGGGAAGTCTCAGCTTGTGGGGAAAATGGAAGGTTTTCTTGGGTTCGATGAAGCACTTGTATGAATCAACAGAAGCTACTAAAACCTCAAACTTTCCCAAGCTGCGAAGTTTTACCTTATTTCTCATCATTACAGTCGAAATGCATCATTTCATTTGTGCGTCCTGACTTTGTGGGCAGGAGAAATTACTACAGATAATCCCATGTGTTGATCTAACAATAGATATATCATCTTAAGCTCTAAGTAGGACATCTAATTATTATTGTAACCCTTAAATTAATGAGTGTTTAGTCAATATCATGATCAGTTCTTTAGATTGCAACTTCTCCATAAACGTAGATTTAAGACGAAAACATCAATACCCGTCCGTTCTTCCAGGGGTTGAAAATACGTAGGCAGCGAAGCACTGGGGACATCCAGACCGGCCGAGCCTCTGGATCCATACGCTCGACGGGGTCTTCAGCATCTTGGGTGTCGACAGACTCAGCTCAGTCAGCATATACAGTAGGCGATGTTCCAGATGAGGGCTCCAATGCTTCCTTCATCATCGAGGTAGGGTTGGTACGTGTAAGCTTAGTAGCCGCTGTGTAGACGTCGCTCGTCGAGCCACTGTCGTCCCGCTGCACTAGTTGTTTCCATGTAGCTTCTGCTGTAACTTGCTGGGCGAAGCTCCCTGATGGTTGGAACACCCCGCTGCATGCTTATGGTATGGCTTAACTCGTAAGGTGATCAGTGTCTGGTAGGCTACGTCAACGATGCTTGTAGTTGTGTTATATGCAAATGCTAAAGTGCGTAGATTAAGTGGTTTGAGGCAGCGTTGGGGGTAGTAGTAGGGAGCATGACCTGTGCTCTCCACTTCCCACTCGCTGCCTCACTAGGTAGGCCTCTCCAGCTTTGCTTATTGCTTCTCCTAGATAGAATATACAGTGTATTTTTATGTACCTAGTTGTCTTTTTGTAGTATATTGTAATGATAGTTGATGTAGTGTTAACATTTCCATTTATAGAAATGATTCAGCTCTGCAGAATCTTTAAAATTCTGTAACTTCTTAGTATATACATACTTTATATGTATGTACTTTCTTTGTATCCATGAATAAGTTTAACGCATGTTAATTGTGATGTCAGGATTATTAAGTGTAAGTTTGATGTTAAAAGTGAGAAGGAAATTATGATTCAAGGTATCATTGAGATGGAAATTCTTATTCACTGTTACAGTTCTAAGTTTAGGGTGTTTTTAGTCCAGAACGATTTCTTTAGAATTTTGTGAATGTAGGTATAGTTCATGTGTAAATGTGGTTCCTAAACAGGTGTCTGAATGATCTGTTAATAGATAGTTAGGTTAACTTTTGGATTATTCTGCTCACATTTCGTAGTGCAGATATACAGTGCTATTAGGAGTAGTGTTCTTAGATAAAGTATGAGATCCATTTAGTAGCATAGTAGATTTAGTAATGATTAGGAATTTATAATTTTAGGAAGTGTAGTATTCGTCATAAGTGATGCACAATTTAGTCAAAGTAAATTTAGTTTGAGTGATGTAGTATATATGGATAGGTTGAATTGGACCCAAGTCTATATGACTGCAAGATTATTGTGATCATGTTTTTACAATGATAACTGACTCTGTAAGTGGGCTTTTAGTAGCAGTGATTTTGAATATGAGTCAATTAAATTGTTGAATTTTGTGATTCTTTGACAGTGTTTTCTTATCTCATATTGATTAATTGAGCTTGATCAACAGAGGAAAGTTTATCAGATATCTTAGTGGAAGAATTTTCCGATTCAGTGTATGTATTGACTTCAAAATCAGAATCCATAGAATTGTAATAACCGGCACAAGAACCAGATGAAACCAGATGAAGGGTTGTAAATTTTCAGCTTTAGTTCATTTGAAACAAAATATGGGTTAGGGAAAATGATTTGGTAAACAGCGAAGAGGTAGTAAAAGCTTTGCGGAAGATGAAAGCCGGCAAGGCAGCAGGTTTGGATGGTATTGCAGTGGAACTTATTAAAAAAGGGGGTGACTGTATTGTTGACTGGTTGGTAAGGTTATTTAATGTATGTATGATTCATGGTGAGGTGCCTGAGGATTGGCAGAATGCTTGCATAGTGCCATTGTACAAAGGCAAAGGGGATAAGAGTGAGTGCTTAAATTACAGAGGTATAAGTTTGTTGAGTATTCCTGGTAAATTATATGGGAGGGTATTGATTGAGAGGGTGAAGGCATGTACAGAGCATCAGATTGGGGAAGAGCAGTGTGGTTTCAGAAGTGGTAGAGGATGTGTGGATCAGGTGTTTGCTTTGAAGAATGTATGTGAGAAATACTTAGAAAAGCTAATGGATTTGTATGTAGCAGTTATGGATCTGGAGAAGGCATATGATAGAGTTGATAGAGATGCTTTGTGGAAGGTATTAAGAATATATGGTGTGGGAAGCAAGTTGTTAGAAGCAGTGAAAAGTTTTTATTGAGGATGTAAGGTATGTGTACGTGTAGGAAGAGAGGAAAGTGATTGGCTCTCAGTGAATGTAGGTTTGCGGCAGGGGTGTGTGATGTCTCCATGGTTGTTTAATTTGTTTATAGATAGGGTTGTTAGGGAGGTGAATGCAAGAGTTTTGGAAAGAGGGGCAAGTATGCAGTCTGTTGTGGAAGAGAGAGCTTGGGAAGTGAGTCAGTTGTTGTTCGCTGATTCATGTGAGAAACTGCAGAAGCTGGTGACTGAGTTTGGTAAAGTGTGTGAAAGAAGAAAGCTAAGAGTAAATGTGAATAAGAGCAAGGTTATTAGGTACAGTAGGGTTGAGGGTTAAGTCAATTGGGAGGTAAGTTTGAATGGAGAAAAACTGGAGGAAGTGAAGTGTTTTAGATATCTGGAAGTGGATCTGGCAGCAGTTGGAACCATGGAAGCGGAAGTGAATCATAGGGTGGGGGAGGGGGCGAAAAATCTGGGAGCCTTGAAGAATGTTTGGAAGTCGAGAACATTATCTCGGAAAGCAAAAATGGGTATGTTTGAAGGAGTAGTGTTTTGTTATTCCATGTGTGGCAGGGTGGCAATGGGAATAAATAAAGGCAGGCAGTATGAAATATGTACATGTGTATATATGTATATGTCTGTGTGTGTATATATATGTGTACATTGAGATGTATAGGTATGTATATTTGCGTGTGTGGACGTGTATGTATATACATGTGTATGTGGGTGGGTTGGGCCATTCTTTCGTCTGTTTTCTTGCGCTACCTTGCTAACGCGGGAGACAGCGACAAAGCAAATAAATATTCACATTTCTAACCTTTACGATGCAGAAATATTGTAGATTAGATATTGTATACAGAGCTGTTGGCATGATGGATGCCATACGTTTTTGTGTTGTAATTTTTTCTTTTTCAAATCTAGTTTGAACTTAAATTGATATGATTATTCGTTTAAGCATGATGATGATGATGAATGTGGTAGCTGTTTAGGATCTATGTCATTATTATGATCTGATTGGTAATGCCCCTATCCTAGATTATTACTTTCCAAAAGATGGTTAGATGGAAGGAGCTAAGTCTGGATTTTCTCTTTGAGGATAAGTTATCTCGTCCAAACTCTACCTTGCGAAGGCAGGAAAGGGGCGAACTTGTGATAAAGAAGGTTAATGAGTATTATCTTAAGGTGCATTACTCATTAATCTCTTCCTTTTTTTAATCATCTACATGCTAAATTTGCTCCTCTTTCACAGTTGATTAGTTTTACATTAATGTCACATCATTCAGTCTTGGTAAACCAAGTAGTTACTATATTACATTCGTATCTATTATTTGAATGTTAATGACACTTTTCAAAACTTGCTTATTTACATATTCAGCAGTAGAGCTCACTGCATTTCTGGTGCAATTTTGTGATTAATCATTGTTGTTGTACAAGAACTTGCTGATGTGTGTCTGATATCTTCGCACAGTCACAGTTATGTGTATGGTCTTCTTGGAGATGATACTGCTGTCCTTAGAGCATTGAATTGTGGATCTATAAAACTTATGGAAGCACATACATGAATGCATCAGCCAATGAATATCTCTCTGAAAACTTTTATAGATTGTTTTATCTTTACAAATATCATCTCCAGATCAAACAGTAAGAAATTTCTGCTCTCCCAAGTTCTTTATCAGTTAGTTCTTATGTCCTACAACTGTTGAACCAGATGGAGAGCAAAATTTGTTGGATATATATTATTGTTGTAGTGTCCTAAAAAAAAGTGCCCTTTTGTCAGGATGAACAGTTAGATGCCAGCGTGGTGGAGAACTACATGGGTGAGTGGAAGAACGACAAGCGGACTGGCTTTGGAGTGTCAGAACGGACAGACGGCCTCAAGTATGAGGGGGAATGGTATAACAATAAGAAGTATGGCTATGGCGTCACCACCTTTAAGGTAACTTGGATTTTATAGATTTCTAAAGGAGCTAAAGGTTGTTGTTAGCTACTACTGGATAAATGGAATGCTTTAACTATAGGGCTGTGAAGTGAACAGTAATGGAAAACAAAAATGAAAGGGGGGTTGTTGTTAAGTGTGGATGAAAAACTAAATTGGTGGTAAATTTGTTAAGACTGAAGGGTTATAGAAATGAATTAAGAGGAAAAAAGGAAACATTGTTAGTAGACAAATGGAGAGGTGTTGAGATTAAAGGGGGATAGCAACAGAATTGAGAAGATGGAAGGCAGTGGAGACAGCTAAAGGTAATTGAAATTCGATTGAGAAGGGGAAGGGTGTTAGAAACATTTGAGAATGTGAAAGATGATAGAAATTGGTGAGAGAGAAATAAAAGATGTGTTGAGTCAACCTGATTGTGAATAATTTTGGGTCATTGGAAGTAGATGCCAATACCAGTACATTGAAAATTATGATTTTTGATAGAAGAGCAACCTCATTGCAGTATTAGTTTGGAAAATGATTAGAGATAATGGAACTTTTAAGTATTTAGAAGGAATGATCAAGTGAAGACAAGAGAAAAAAGACAAGAGTTGATGGTAGAGATGCCAGAGAGAAGAGTTGGAGATGCACTGATGATTTGATGACAAAAAAGTTCATTATTCAAGATGCCTCTAAGATGGGGGACTTATCGTTTATGTGTGAATGTGTTATTAAGTTTTATTTAGAACCAAAATTTGTCAAATTGAATTAGTTTGAATGGTCAATGTATGTAATTTGATAAGAATTAGGAGAATGGACAGAATACGGGTTGAAGGTATGATTGATATATTTAGTGTGAAAATCTTAGAAAGGAAGCATGTGAATGAAATCCTGATTAGATTATCTTACCCGATAGGACAATTTGGAGTTTTGAAGTTAAAGAAGGATAATTATGGTTGTATGGTTGAGAATGAGGTAAAAAGGTAGACCACGGAAGAGATGGATATTTGTTGAGAGTGAATTGTTAAGACTGTATTATATTTTGGAGAGGCATCTTAATTTCAACATAGAATTATAAGACATGGATCTCACCTGATGAATTCTTTTATCTATAACTCGATGGATATAGATGAAGGATATGAATCAGTTAAAATGCTGCATGCAGTTGATCATGTTTGAACTACCTTATGTTATCTTTAAATCTAGTCCTATTTACAGGGATTAGATCAAGTTCATATATATAACTTTTATGAATTAATATTGCAGAACTGGGTTCCCCAGCTCCAACCCTGCAGGCCACCAAAAAAGGCAGGGATACTCATTACATATAATTTATCCCTTGTAAATGGGAATAGAGATGAAGATGATAGAAAAAAAAAATCATATGAGGAGAGAATGGAATATTGTTAAGACTTGGACCCCTACATATGAGGTATTCCTTGTTATGCAGGTGCAGAAACTTCTGTCTAGGGTCATTAAAGATTTTGTTTGAAAGGATTACCAGAATTTCATATTATTTGTATGTTTCATATGATATTTGTTTAGGGCATTTACGGTGATGTTACATAACCAGTGATTGAAGTCTCTTCATTATGTATATCTTTCTCTCATGCAAGTGAAATAAACAACAAAATTTCTTCTGAAATATTGTACCTTTACAATAACAGTGGAGAATGATAGAATTATCCATATTTTTCTTTGTCAAGAAATGTTGAATAAGATACACATATTTGCTTCGCTAATTTGATAAAGCCTTTAAGAAAGTGAAAAAACTAAAGTGATTACTTTCACTGATGAAGATCAGTTATGGACTTTGCTTGGCTTAATGACTTATAAGATTAATTTTGAAATAGATTTTGCTTTTTTGACCCAGTTTAGTTGAGGAAAGAAATTATAGAGTTACATTTCAGTAGGTACTGTGGATATGAAATGCTTAGATTATTAAGGGTATTATAAATGTGGTATTTTTTATGTTGAATATGTGTAGTTGTCAAATAGCTGATGAAAATTTTATCAACTTTTGCTCTAGAAAATGTGTATTTGGCAAATGAAGCCATGTCTAGTCATCTGCATACTGTACTCTATTGAGGAGCATTTCAAATAATTTGAATTTTGTCTTTTAGACTTGGGGAAGATTTTGTTTTTTAGGGGGATCTAATGTTAAGTAGATATAACAAATAAACAAAAATTATAATAGATGAATAAAGGTGGTATAGAATGAGTGTGAACAAGACAAGTTCAAAATGGATTGAGTGGAATAAGGTTTTAAAGATAATTGGTTGAAATGCAATTTGAGGAAGAATTTAGGCCAGGGGTTGGCAACATCTTGCCAAATGAGTGCCACTCATACTCTCAAGTCCCTCAGTGCATGACTGTTTCTTCCCAAATGTAGCATACAATATTATGTTTTAAAGTACATTTATTATGGTTATCATTGTTTATCTATACTGTTACATAAAGTTGGTTTATTAACAAAAATAAGGTAGTAATTGTAAATAATTCAAAGCTGTCCTTTTTTTAGTTCTAATCATTATTGTTATCATAACCATTACCTAGAAAAAAAACTGTGTGCCTCAAGAAAAAAAAATTCGTCATGTTCCACCTTTAGCATTTCATGTCCCACCTTTGGCATGCCAGTGTTGCCAATCTTTTATATAGGCAGTGATGGCTTCAGTAATGGAGGAGGATGAGTAGCATCAACAGCAAAATTGATGGTGATGGTGGAGTAAGAGTGTGATATGGGTAGAATATGATAAATCCATAATCCATGAACCCATGCAATGTATAGATTTTGGATATTTGTAGACTTTAAATGCTAATGGCCAAAGATTTTGCTCTTAACATATTGTAACCTTTGCAGATTCTTCTGTGTATCTAATGTAGGTTATGATGTGTATTTGATTATATCTATGTAAGTGAATAGTATATCAAACATCTGATGAACATTTATGAAAAGTATTTACTAGATATAAAAGCTTCAAGTTGGCAGTAATCTTAAATGTAAAGGATCAAAGTTTTTGGGAGTTTACAGGTGTTTTTATAATCTACCAGTATTAATGAATGCAAATGTGTAATTCTGCAGTGATTTTGATAAGAAACAAAAACCTTTTGATAACTTTGGTAAGGAAGCAAGGAAGGTATGATGATGATGGCAGAAGAGGATGCAATTGGTGACAATACTGAACTTTGGTAAAGAAGCAAGGAAGGTATGATGATGATGGCAGAAGAGGATGCAATTGATGACAATACTGAAAGAAAAAGACAGTGATGTTTATGGTGATGAAGGTATGGGGCAGTGGAAATGGAAGAGGAAATTAAGAATAACTGTAGAGAAGAAGCAGTAATTTTTTATCATGATAATATTAGAGACATTGATTGTGATGATAATGAAACAGGATGTGAAAAAGTGTTTATTTAGTCTTTGAAAATGTTTTCTGCAACATGAACTGTCATATTTTTGAACTGTAACACTTAATTTTGAGGAACATCCGTCTAAGAATGACATTATCTTGGATTGAAATATTCCTGAGAGCAACATCTGTGTGATTATTATTTACCCAACAGTGACATTTGCTTCAAAATAATGGCTGCCTGGAATTTACACCTTCCTGATTGTGGTCGTTACCTGGTAATGATGTATAAAGTTTAAAGTGAAAACTGAATTATCCTTCTTAAAAGGAGGAGCAGAAGGAGCCACTTTTCTTCAAAGCCTCGTTCAACTGCTCTTGGCACTACTTTGTTGAGGCGGGTAAAGGCGAGCAGTTTCTATAAAGATAAGGAACAAAGACATCAGAGGTGACTCCTCCACTACTATTATATATGATTCTAGAATATGATATTTCCATCATGGGAAGGTGTCTTAACTTGCATCCTGCTCAGTGATGGTTCCATACCTGTCAGTGGGTTCAAATAGTTCTGCATTTGTGAGGTTTTCAATATAGAATCTTGATTCATTTATGTTGTATGCCCAGTGAAGCACTGGTGCTGTTTCATTGTTTTCAAATATCCTCATTACTTCCATCTTAGTTTTTAGTGTTAGCCCCAAAATGGCCCTGTCCTGGAAATTCAGGGGATCCTCAGGATTGGAGTTTATCAGAAAATTAAGAAATGTTGGTGTTATCTGTTGTTAGGAAATATCAAAAAATTTAAGAAAATCAGGAAACCTGGTGAGTCATCCATACCTATTGCTGTATAGACTTTTGAATTTGGCATGCAGCGTGAGCTCAACATATTACTTATTTGTTGACTTTTGTGACTCACATACCTCATCTCTTCTCTTCTGCTACTAGTGGATTACTGATACACAAAGAAAATTCTCAGTGCTAACAGCTTAACATTCACCAATTCGTTATCACCAAAATTAGTGCCCCAAATACCAGCTCTGATTTTCCAGTGATTGATATGGGGCATAAGTCAAGGCTATTCATTTCCCAATCATGTTGAGTGGGTAACTGGGATACTAGGTTTCCTTCCTGGTACTAATTGTAGATGTCTGGGAAATAAGGCATTTCTACATTCTGTTAAAACACACATATCTATTTGAATGACAGTGGGAAAAGGCAACTCATATAAGTAAGGCTGGGCTTCTAACAGGGTCAGAGTTTGTACCTTATGGGTAACTGCAACTTGAGGATTTTACTCCATTGCTAAGTACAGTTGCTCATGACATAAGACACCTCTGCATGCCAATAAAGCATACCTTTGAATTTGACTGAGAGTTGGAAGAGGCAGTTATCACACTTATGGTAGGGATCTCCATACCATAAAACCTACAAATGTGGCTGTGGTTAACAGCTTTGTAGTCTTCTTCATAGAGTTCTTCACTAGTAAACAACTTGAAGCATGCTTTGGAGAAACCATAATCAATGGCAAAAAGAAGAAATCAAGTCCATGAATTCAAGAGATGTTTTCCCATGATGCTTTGAAGATATTGAAGTTGAAACAAGCAACATGCAACTATGCAAGTGTGAATATTAGTTCAGGATTAATGTAATTTGAGTGGTTAAAGTAAATTGCAAACTTACAAATTTGGTTCTTGTGAAATTAGTATAAATGAGGTCAGGTGTACCACACTGCTTGAATTCATTTTACCCAATGCATACCTTTCAGTCACCTAAATGGTCAGGATTTGATACCTCAAAGTCTTTGTTACTCCATCCTTCCATCTCCTTGATCTATCTGCACCCTTTGCTGTGTTTACTTCCTACTTGTAGAATGTTTTTGTCAATCTTTCTTTACACTATCCATCTATCTATATCTCTGATGCCTGTTCCAATTAGAACTCCCTCAAAGGGGTGGCTGCGGCAACAGAGTCTCTATAACTAAAGAACTCCAGTGCCGCTTCTTAGCTTTATTGCCTCACCCTTAACAGGCCACTGGCTGAGGGCAAGCCTGGTGTAGTGTTTGCAGAGGCTCCTACCTAATGTTCCTAATGATAACTTCTATCTAATGGTCCTACCTACTACTTCTACCTTATGTTTCTACCTAATAATCCTGCCTAAATGTTCCTACCTACTATTTCTACCTACTGCTCCTACCACTTTGCGAAAAGGCAGGGCTAGTGCATAGTGCTCACTGCAGGAAAATGTAGAGTTATGAAGAATGGGCTGTATGAGTCAAGTGTTGTCAAGTGTTACATATGACAAGGGGAAATTGTATGTTGTGGACAGAATGCCAGTAATCCATATGTTAGTGAGGCAGAAAGAAAAAAAAAGCTACCAGGGTCAGAGGATTGCAACTTGTCAACCACTAAACTGCTGACTCACTAAGAAGGTGTCATTAACCCTCCTGATACCCAGACAGGTAGTACTGGTAATATACCTTCCTGATCGTTAACTGCCAGCCAACTACTACCTACAATCTTTCTCTACACATCCTCTGTATATAACCTATTTTGACACATCCTTATCTGCCCTTTTAATCAGATGACACTTTCTGCCACACTTCCCTCTGACCTTTAACAGTCTTGTTGCTATAGAGCAGGGTTGTCCAACATCTGATGTAGGGGTCAACATCTGTGTTAAATTTTTTGTGATCAAACACATTATTATCCATAGCTTATGCTAATAATAAGTAAAGGTATTTGTATTTTTACAACAGCCTGATTCATCTATTGACCTCGCACTGATCAGTATTACCAGTTTTACAGGAACATGGTTGTTGTTGTATTGGAAATACCCTTTTTATAAATTTTACTTTAGTTTTATCATTGATTATATTTCTGTATATAGAAATTCATCCATGGGTTGTAGCTTAACCTGTTGCAGGCCTCTAGTTGGACAGCCTTTGTATAGATAATTCACACTGTATGACTCAGTAAAGCAATTTCTTCTTAGAAACATACAGGAGCACTGTTTCAAGTTGTAAATCGAAAAGTACCTTATGAGGTACAGTGTAACACCAGCATTGTCATTTTGGTAAATGTTAGTGGGCATTCATCATTTTTCATTTTGCAAATAGAGTAGAGGATGTAAACAGTTCAGGTAGTTAAGAGCCAATCAGCCTGTCTGAAGTCCGATTAGGCCATGCTGGGCCACCCCAGCCAGTTATTGAAAACTTGACTCTGATAGAAATAACATTCACCCTCTTATCACTTAACCCTGTAAGCCATATCAAACGGGCATATATACCAGTTACAGTACTAATATTCATCCTGCACGATAACTGTTTGATAATATAACATTTATCCTGCTTATAAACAGGGTTGAAGGGAAGAACTGACGGAGACCTCTGCCTGGCACAACCTGATCACAACCTTCCATCAGCCTAGGATTGATACCCACCTGGTAATCACATCTATTTTGGATTGGTACTTACCTAAGACTGGGCTCTCTTCCTTGGCTGAGCTTAGCTAAGGATGGAGGTATTCATTCTTTGGCAAATGTCACTTTAATGAGTGATTCTTATGGGAGTAGCATCTACCAAAGAAGGAAATCTAGCTAAGAGTGATGTATGTCCAGAAAAGGCATCACCCAAGAGTGACACATCTCTTAGAATAACAGGCTTATAAGAATTGCACCTTCATTGATGTGACATCCATTTAGCAATGTTTTATACACAGGAATGACAGTTATTTGGGAGAGACACCAACTTAAGTATGAATTCTACCCTGGAGTTACAGTTACCTCAGAATGATAACCTGATTTGTTTCATGAAAAAACATGTTCCCTATAGATTTACTGTTGATTCTGTAAAGAATGGAAAGCATTAGTGGTACACCTTGCTACTAGGCTGTTATGTACTACCATAATGAAATTTATAATCTTTGCTCACAATGTTGTAATTAGTATTGTAAGCAATTAGTGTTTCCAATATAAAGTAGCCAGTTTGGCATGTATGTTATCACTTTGATTAATTGAAATTTTGTTCCATGATTTGCCCTCTATTGTCACATACAATGATGCATAATGTTAAGGCATTCATGCTATTTAGTTGGTAACGTATTCATAGGGAAGATATAAAGAACTTCTTCAGGTTTCCCATCGATGTGAAATGATAAACTTTTGTTAATATTTGAATATGGAACGATAAGATATTCTTTGGCTAAACTTTTCCAGATTTTTTTTTCATTTCTGCCACTCTATATTCTAGCAGGATCCCATTCTTTATGGCAGCTTAGTAGCTGAAGCAGAACAGTGATATGGTCTTTTCTTGTGCAAGGTGCATTGTTGTGACTGTTTCCTGTTTTGGCAGGATGGCACAAAGGAGGAGGGCAAATACAAGAACAATGTCCTCATAACATCCAACAAAAAGAAACATGTGTTCCTCATTCGCTCTGCTAAGTTCCGAGAGCGAATAGAAGCAGCTGTAGCAGCAGCACAGAGAGCAGCAAAAATAGCCATGCAGAAGGAGGACATCGCCATATCTCGGTGAGGACCCTTGGAGATGAAGAGATAGAGGGAAAGGGATTTCAAAAATACTGGTTCGAGTAATGATTGTATTGGGGAGGATGAGGTCAGTGGGGGATTAAAGAAGACAGGAAGGATGATAGCGAGATGATTGAAGGAGGATGGTGAATGAGCATGGGAGGAAGAGTTGGTAGAGGACTAGGGCTAGTATGAGAAACAGGAAGCAAAGGAAAATGGAGGAAAATGACAAGAAGTGGCAATTGAGTTTTCTAGTTATGGAGACTCTGTTGCTATGGCCATCCCCATGAGGGAGTTTCAGTTGGAAATTGGCATCAGAGATATAGATAGATGCAAAGATAGATGACATGAAAAATAAAATGCAGTTGGAGTGGAGGACTAGGAAAGGTACACGTATGTGTTAGGGACGCAGCAAACTTGAAGGAAGACAAACTACAAGTGACCAGTCATGATAATGGCCTTAAAGATAGGGAATGTTAAACTCGTAGTGTATGTATAGAATCTTATTATTCTTTGTAACACTTATTTCTTGTTCATTATTCATCTGTCATATTTGACCTGTTATTGGTAGGCTGTATACAAATCTAGGCTTATCTCTTCTTGTTAGTTTCATCATGATAGCATCAGATAGCTTGATTTCCAAGTGCCCAGTAATCATCATGATAAGATTTCTCATATTAACAGTTTGACAATGAATCCTTATAAGTTATCATATGTAACAATTCTTTTATATCAAGTATGTATACATTGAACAGTGGTCTGTTCCTGTTTTTGTAGTATTCTGTAATTGCTGCGTTGCATAGTTGAGTATATCTATATATTCCCTTCATTATGAAGGTGTGTTCATATGTAGACACCACACTATCAGATGGGACTCTTCTTGTGCTTATGCATTAGTTCCATCTTTTTTTTTTATTCTACAGAACAGCAACAGCTCGTGGTAAAGCGGAACAAGCAGACATCTCAGCCGTCCATGCAAGGGACGACTCTGATGTCGCAAGGATCTTTGCTAAACAGTTCGCTCCAGACTTCCATCAACCAGGTATAGTGCACATCTTTACTGTAATGTGGCTTTGTTCGTTAATGTGGTTTCTGTTTGTATCTGAACACAAAATGCAGTACGTATATCTTTTTAAACTCCTGGAACATCTTATTGTCTTACACAGTAAATACATTTTACAACTGCTAATGTTGGTAAATCATTTGTATGCAGCTAGCAGCTGTTAAATCATATCTAAAAGAATGAAGTTAAAGTTTCTGAGGAATGTGATTATGTAGCATAGAAGACAACAGAATGAGAATATATATTATCAAACCTGCTGTTAGTAATACATCCTTCATGATTCAGAGGAAGCCATGCAGATAATGTCACTCTAGTCAGAAAGTAGAAAACAATTAGTTGTTCAATTTTGTAGTTGATGGCAGACAAATTATTTGTGAATTTTCTGGACTTATTAAAGTAAGAAGGTGTGCTGTCTGATCACCTAATGTTTTTAACTATGTTATTTCACAGGTGTGGATGTCATCAAGGCACAGATGGCAGCACGAGGGGGACAGACAGATGTGAGCAAACTACCACCAGTGCGTCCTCGGGATGAGAACTCTGGCCCAAGGTCAAAATCTTTACATGTGCGCGGTGGTGTTGATGACTATATGGCCCGCAGTGATGCTGGTGGTGCACAAGAACCAGACTCAATATCTCCTCCACCAGGTGGTGGTGGCCCAGGCTATACAAGCTTTGGAGCCGGTGAATCAACTGAAATAGGGGGGACATCGCGTCGTACCTCTGTTAATCCCACTGGTGGAGCTGCCACGGATGGTTCTTTACAACAAGTAAATCAGAGTGATGCCCTTATAGGCAACTCATTAGAACGTGGTCGCCCATCTAGTCGAATTCCAGGGAAGGGGGGTGGCAAGGGAGGACAGGAGTATAGCTTCTCATCTGCTATCATGAATGACCGTTTTGACCACTATAACAGACCTCCATCCCGTGCACAGTCACGTGATCGATCAGTGGACAGGTTTGCCTCCCGTGGGCAGACACCAGTGCCCTCAGATTTAATAAATCCAAGGTCTCGGGCACCTTCAGCCCAACGCACAGCTACCCAAGACTGGACACCAGATTCAGGGGTATATGAGGATGAGGCAGCAGTTCCAGTCAGCAGTGGTTCTAGACGATCATCTCGTCCAGCATCAATAATATCAGGAGAAGCGCCTCCACTCACTGGTAATGGGTCAGTTGGTGGAGGGTTTACGGTGCCATATACCATCCCATCGAGTCAACAGGAAGCTGAAAGTTTGCTCCGGCAACGTGCCTGTGGCCAGGAAATCCCTCCTTGCCCCCCAACACCTGGCCAGGGTACTGTTAAGCGCACAGAATCACTATACATCAACCCAATCGTGAGGCGTCAGGCTCAAGTTAAAGTAAGTTTTAGTCTGTTCTCCCTGATTCATAACTTGTGAATTTTGGCATAATTGTATTCATTCTTGCTTGCCTTCATCCATTTTCTGGACAGCATCACTAACCCCCGCTTCAGCGAGCTAGTACCAGGAAAACAGACAAAAAAGGCCACTTTCATTCACACTCAGTCTCTGTGTACGTGTAGGAAGAGAGGAAAGTGATTGGTTCTCAGTGAATGTAGGTTTGCGGCAGGGGTGTGTGATGTCTCCATGGATGTTTAATTTGTTTATGGATGGGGTTGTTAGGGAGGTGAATGCGAGAGTTTTGGAAAGAGGGGCAAGTATGAAGTCTGTTGTGGATGAGAGAGCTTGGGAAGTGAGTCAGTTGTTGTTCGCTGATGATACAGCGCTGGTGGCTGATTCATGTGAAAAACTGCAGAAGCTGGTGACTGAGTTTGGTAAAGTGTGTGAAAGAAGAAAGTTAAGAGTAAATGTGAATAAGAGCAAGGTTATTAGGTACAGTAGGGTTGAGGGTCAAGTCAATTGGGAGGTAAGTTTGAATGGAGAGAAACTGGAGGAAGTAAAGTGTTTTAGATATCTGGGAGTGGATCTGGCAGCGGATGGAACCATGGAAGCGGAAGTGAATCATAGGGTAGGGGAGGGGGCGAAAATTCTGGGAGCCTTGAAGAATGTGTGGAAGTCGAGAACATTATCTCTGAAAGCAAAAATAGGTATGTTTGAAGGAATAGTGGTTCCAGCAATGTTGTATGGCTGCAAGGCGTGGGCTATGGATAGAGTTGTGTGTAGGAGGGTGGATGTGCTGGAAATGAGATGTTTGAGGACAATATGTGGTGTGAGGTGGTTTGATCGAGTAAGTAATGTAAGGGTAAGAGAGATGTGTGGAAATAAAAAGAGTGTGGTTGAAAGAGCAGAAGAGGATGTTTTGAAATGGTTTGGTCACATGGAGAGAATGAGTGAGGAAAGATTGACCAAGAGAATATATGTGTCAGAGGTGGAGGGAATGAGGAGAAGTGGGAAACCAAATTGGAGGCCTGATAGACCTTTCTGTGGTATCCCCTGGCTGCTTCATATCATCATGTTCAGTCCATTGACAGCATGTCACCCTCTGTATACCATATAGCTCAAGTTCACTCTATCCCGTACATGCTTTTCGCTCTTCTTTGATCCTTCCGTTTCCAATTTGGTCTCCCCTTTCTGCTTTTCCCCTCCATTTGTGACATTTGTACCGCCATTGTCATTGTCTCCTCACTCACTCTTTCCATATGTCTGAGGCTTTCCAGCACACCCTCTTCAGGTATCTCAACCACACTCTTCTTATTACCTCATCTCTCTCTTATTTCTTACTCGATTAAACCACCTTACACTATGTATTGTCCTTATACATATAAATTCCAGCACATCTGCCCTTCTCTTTGTATTCTCATCTTTTGCCCATGCCTCGTATCCATACAGTAATGCTGAGACTACTATATGTTCAAGCATACCCATTTTTGCCCTTCCACCCTTCCAGATAACTTCTCTTCCACATTTCCTCTATGTCCCCAGAACCTTCACCCCTCACCTGCCCAACAACTCACTTCCATGGTTCCATTTGCTGCCATGACCACTCCCAGTATCTAATACATTGCACTTTCTTCAAATTTTCTCATTCATGTTCGCACCCCATCTGACCTGTCCCTCTTCTGTGTTAAACTAATAATGTTGTTTTTGTTTACATTTACTCTCAACTTCATCATTTCACATACCCCAAATTTAGGCACCAACTTCAACAGCATTTCACACAGGTATGCTATTGGTGCTATGTCATCAGCAAACAGCAACTGACTCACTTCCCAGGCTCCCCTCACCCATTGCAGGATGTATACTGCCCCTCTCAATGAGACCCTTGTATTTACTTCCCTCACCACCCCGTCAATAAACAGATTAAACAGCCATTGTGACATTATACACCCCTTCTGCATACCCACCTTTACCTGGAACCACTCACCCTCTTCTCTCTCTGTTGTCACACATGTCTTACACTCATGATTAAAACTTCTCACTTCTAGCAGCTTCTCCTTTGGAGCCACATCCATTTGCTGTCCAGAAAATCTCCTTAACCACTTCTCGACTTTATAATGGTGTATCTGCAACTGTTACATTCATTTTAAATGCATCAGTCCTGATTATTGTGGCTAATAGCCAAGAACTTGCTTATTTACAATCAAAATTTTTTAATGCTACTTATCTTTTATTAGAATTGCTATACTTTTTTTTGCATAACCGGTTATATGTACTGTATGATAAGTTTCATCTCGTATCCATCATTTTATTCCTTATTATCCCTCCTTTAACCCTGTCTAACAGACACCTAACACATTTAATTTTCCAATCTTCAACATAAAAACATAACTTTCATATTCTTAAACTCATTGTTTATTTTGTATTTCATTCAACTATAAGAATGAACATATCTTTCTGTGTGCAGTTACAGGTATCATGCTTGTATCTGAAATCACATGCACATTTTGTAGGAATATGTCTGCTGAACTGGGTCCCCATCTCCAACCTTGTAGACTGGAAGAATGGCTAAGACACCTTATTTTCTGAAATAGACTTGGTAATCTGCAGTACCAAGAAAATGATGTAATCATAAGATCCTGTGAGAAATTCATTTCACCATGCCATAAACACTGATAATTGTAATGTTTCCCTTAGGCGGCGCCAGCCCCAGCGTTAAAAAGGAAGAAGTCATTGCCTGAGGTTCAAGCAATGCCAGCAACTCTTATGTCACGGGAGGAGGCGGCGGTACTCAGCTCGGCCCAAAGACAACAGGTCCGTCGCCAGGCTGAGGAGGCTGAGCTGTATCGGGCCAACCCACTCCTCTACCTCACTAGTCCTGCGGTTCAGGTAAAACCATAGGATTTTGTATCTCTTTCCTCTATAAAACTAATCTTGGCTAGTTAGGAGAATGTTGTCTTTTGTCAATCACTTAGGTATTTTTTTGAGTTGCTCTCAGTTAAATTCAGTAATGTAGTGATTACACATTTGCAAGATGCTTACTTAAGAAAACATTCTTTAGTTGAGGACACTTCTCCATTATTCTTGCATTTGTTGCAGCCTGGATTGGTGTCAGGCTTGTACTATTATTTGTAGTTGACTGCACTTGATGTGAGTTTAGTTTGGCAAACTTTAAAGTCCTTTTACTGCAGCTTGGCAGCACATGTATTGTTTTATATCTTCATGACCAATTTGTCCTTTACTGTACATTTTCTGTCCATGTAATTGATAATTCATTTTAGTAAGAGAAATGATTAGGGCAGTTGGGAATCAGATGCAATGGAAGTATTTTTGTGAGGAAATAGTATGAATGGAGATGTTGGTTTCACTTCACAAAATAAATTAGTTGCGAAGTTAAAAAGAAAGGTCTCCATATGTGTGAAAGTCAGTGCATTGGCATATGAAGGAAATTTGGGGCCTAGGACCAACTTATTCATGCTCCTTCCATAACAGATCTTTGAAGAATGTAAAGAGTCCATAATTTTTTTCATTCTTGCTTGGTATGTCCCACGAGTGAGGTGGTGCCTAGAGCAGATACCCGAGTCTTAGAAATAAAAATCCTCCTTTGGCTCTTTCCTCTATTCCCCCTCTTATTAGCCTCCTGCAACATGTAGAAGATACATGGGCAGTCTTCTTTCTCATATTGGGCCGTGGGATGATTTTAAGAAGAGTCAGATCCTCTCATTATTAGGGGCTCCATGTCAGGCTATCAGGCCCTGAGGAAATGCAAGGAAAGTGGGACTCCATTTTCATAGCACATTATCAGGCCTTGGACTGATTTAAGGAAAATCGGATTTTAAAAAAAAGATTTCATTCCCCCCCCCCAAAAAAAACCCCAAATATTGGGCCCTAGGTTCTACCTCCCAACTTTATATGCCACCAAGTCTGTGTTTTACTTAAACACACTTTGCCTGTGTTGAGGATTTGTGCAGTCTGAGGTGTGCAAGCTGTAGGCTGCAGCTTCTTCAGCCTGATTTAGAGTAAACCTTGGAGTTACATAGCTCCTAATAGGTTTATCATGGTTATGCTTATACAGTATGCTGTGTTGGCCCTGTTTTCTTTTGGAACTTGCCTTTGTTTGCTACCTCATCTTCGTTTCCTCCCCTTTGCCCCACCTTGTACCATTCCTCCCTCCCCTTATTCCCTGTCTGTTCTTCTCTCATCTTTCTATTGTCTTTTTCTTCCTATTCCCTGTACCATTTATGAACTGCTATATATCCATTTTCTAAGGATATGGTTCATTAGTTTAACATTTATCTCTGGGTGGAAATGTTCCCCTCCCATATTACTTTCCAAATGAAGGAACAGAGGAAAGAACCATACGAATATCTTTTTCCTTCAAGGCTCAGTCAAGTGCTCAGGATGCTACCTCACTCCCGTGGGAAAAAGCAAACGTGTGAAAGGAAGAAAGTTTGGTATTGAATTTGAAACAGTGACGAAAAGAAGATTAACTGATTGATTATATTCAAAGGTGGATCTACACGTGGTTTTGATTTGTACATGTAAAATGTACCTCTGAAAATATATGTATTTTCTTTTGGTGTCTGTGCACAATAGATCACATGAAATGTAAAAGTGTGTTGAGAAGCATCCATAAACATTTAGCAAATAAGATCTTCCCATATCCATAGAATAAGATATATATATATATATATATATATATATATATATATATATATATATATATATATATATATATATATATAATTTTTTCCAAAAGAAGGAACAGAGAAGAGGGCCAGGTGAGGATATTCCCTCAAAGACCCAGTCCTCTGTTCTTAATGCTACCTCGCTATCGTGGGAAATGGCGAATAGTATGAAAAAAAAAATATATATATGTATATATATATATATATATATATATATATATATATATATATATATATATATATATATATATATATATTTTTCATATTTTTATTATACTTTGTCGCTGTCTCCCGCGTTTGCGAGGTAGCGATATATATATATATATATATATATATATATATATATATATATATATATATATATATATATATATATATATATATATATCCCTGGGGATAGGGGATTAAGAATACTTCCCACGTATTCCCTGCGTGTCGTAGAAGGCGAATAAAAGGGGAGGGAGCGGGGGGCTGGAAATCCTCCCCTCTCGTTTTTTTTTTTTTAAATTTCCAAAAGAAAGAACAGAGGGGGCCAGGTGAGGATATTCCAAAAAAGGCCCAGTCCTCTGTTCCTAACGCTACCTCGCTAATGCGGGAAATGGCGAAGTTTAAAAGAAAAAGAAAAAAAATATATATATGAGAGTTGGGGTGAGAGAGGATCATTAAATTTTAGGGAGAATAAAAAGATGTTCTGGAAGGAGGTAAATAAAGTGCGTAAGACAAGGGAGCAAATGGGAACTTCAGTGAAGGGCGCAAATGGGGAGGTGATAACAAGTAGTGGTGATGTGAGAAGGAGATGGAGTGAGTATTTTGAAGGTTTGTTGAATATGTTTGATGATAGAGTGGCAGATATAGGGTGTTTTGGTCGAGGTGGTGTGCAAAGTGAGAGGGTTAGGGAAAATGATTTGGTAAACAGAGAAGAGGTAGTAAAAGCTTTGCGGAAGATGAAAGCCGGCAAGGCAGCAGGTTTGGATGGTATTGCAGTGGAATTTATAAAAAAAGGGGGTGACTGTATTGTTGACTGGTTGGTAAGGTTATTTAATGTATGTATGACTCACGGTGAGGTGCCTGAGGATTGGCGGAATGCGTCCATAGTGCCATTGTACAAAGGCAAAGGGGATAAGAGTGAGTGCTCAAATTACAGAGGTATAAGTTTGTTGAGTATTCCTGGTAAATTATATGGGAGGGTATTGATTGAGAGGGTGAAGGCATGTACAGAGCATCAGATTGGGGTAGAGCAGTGTGGTTTCAGAAGTGGTAGAGGATGTGTGGATCAGGTGTTTGCTTTGAAGAATGTATGTGAGAAATACTTAGAAAAGCAAATGGATTTGTATGTAGCATTTATGGATCTGGAGAAGGCATATGATAGAGTTGATAGAGATGCTCTGTGGAAGGTATTAAGAATATATGGTGTGGGAGGCAAGTTGTTAGAAGCAGTGAAAAGTTTTTATCGAGGATGTAAGGCATGTGTACATGTAGGAAGAGAGGAAAGTGATTGGTTCGCAGTGAATGTAGGTTTGCGGCAGGGGTGTGTGATGTCTCCATGGTTGTTTAATTTGTTTATGGATGGGGTTGTTAGGGAGGTGAATGCAAGAGTTTTGGAAAGAGGGGCAAGTATGAAGTCTGTTGGGGATGAGAGAGCTTGGGAAGTGAGTCAGTTGTTGTTCGCTGATGATACAGCGCTGGTGGCTGATTCATGTGAGAAACTGCAGAAGCTGGTGACTGAGTTTGGTAAAGTGTGTGAAAGAAGAAAGTTAAGAGTAAATGTGAATAAGAGCAAGGTTATTAGGTACAGTAGGGTTGAGGGTCAAGTCAATTGGGAGGTGAGTTTGAATGGAGAAAAACTGGAGGAAGTGAAGTGGGAGTGGATCTGGCAGCGGATGGAACCATGGAAGCGGAAGTGGATCATAGGATGGGGGAGGGGGCGAAAATTCTGGGAGCCTTGAAGAATGTGTGGAAGTCGAGAACATTATCTCGGAAAGCAAAAATGGGTATGTTTGAAGGAATAGTGGCTCCAACAATGTTGTATGGTTGCGAGGCGTGGGCTATGGATAGAGTTGTGTGCAGGAGGATGGATGTGCTGGAAATGAGATGTTTGAGGACAATGTGTGGTGTGAGGTGGTTTGATCGAGTGAGTAACGTAAGGGTAAGAGAGATGTGTGGAAATAAAAAGAGCGTGGTTGAGAGAGCAGAAGAGGGTGTTTTGAAGTGGTTTGGGCACATGGAGAGAATGAGTGAGGAAAGATTAACCAAGAGGATATATGTGTCGGAGGTGGAGGGAACGAGGAGAAGAGGGAGACCAAATTGGAGGTGGAAAGATGGAGTGAAAAAGATTTTGTGTGATCGGGGCCTGAACATGCAGGAGGGTGAAAGGAGGGCAAGGAATAGAGTGAATTGGAGCGATGTGGTGTACCGGGGTTGACGTGCTGTCAGTGGATTGAATCAAGGCATGTGAAGCGTCTGGGGTAAACCATGGAAAGCTGTGTAGGTATGTATATTTGCGTGTGTGGACGTATGTATATACATGTGTATGGGGGGGGGTTGGGCCATTTCTTTCGTCTGTTTCCTTGCGCTACCTCGCAAATGCGGGAGACAGCGACAAAGTATAATAAAAAAAATAAAAATAAAAAAAAATATATATATATATATATATATATATATATATATATATATATATATATATATATATATATATAGGGGAGAAAGAATACTTCCCACGTATTCCCTGCGTGTCGTAGAAGGCGACTAAAAGGGGAGGGAGCGGGGGGCTGGAAATCCTCCCCTCTCATTTTTTTAATTTTCCAAAAGAAGGAACAGAGAATTGGGCCAGGTGAGGGTATTCCCTCAAAGGCCCAGGCCTCTGTTCTTAACGCTACCTCGCTAATGCGGGAAATGGCGAATAGTTTGAAAGAAAAGAGAAATATATATATATATTATTTTATTATTATTTTATTTTGCTTTGTCGCTGTCTCCCACATTAGCGAGGTAGCGCAAGGAAACAGACGAAAGAAGAATGGCCCAACCCACCCACATACACATGTATATACATACACGTCCACACACGCAAAAATATATACCTATACATCTCCACGTATACATATATATATACACACACAGACATATACACATATACACATTTACATAATGCATACTGTCTGCCTTTATTCATTCCCATTGCCACCCCGCCACACATGGAATAACAACCCCCTCCCCCCTCATGTGTGCGAGGTAGCGCTAGGAAAAGACAACAAAGGCCCCATTCGTTCATACTCAGTCTCTAGCTGTCATGTAATAATGCACCGAAACCAGAGCTCCCTTTCCACATCCAGGCCCCACAGAACTTTCCATGGTTTACGCCAGATGCTTCACATACCCCAGTTCAATCCATTGACATCATGTCGACCCCAGTATATCACTTTGTTCCAATTTACTATATTCCTTGCATGCCTTTCACCCTCCTGTATGTTCAGGCCCCGATCACTCAAAATCTTTTTCCTTCCATCCTTCCACCTCCAGTTTGGTCTCCCACTTCTTGTTCCTTCCACCTCTGACACATATATCCTCTTCGTCAATCTTTCCTCTCTCATTCTCTCCATGTGACCAAACCATTTCAATACACCCTCTTCTGCTCTCACAACCACACTCTTTTTATTACCACACATCTTTCTTACCCTTTCACTACTTATAATTACTTAGTTGATCAAACCACCTCACACCACATATTGTCCTCAAACATCTCATTTCCAACATATCCACCCTCCTCTGCACAACCCTATCCGTAGCCCATGCCTCACAACCATATAACATTGTTGGAACCACTATTCCTTCAAACATACCATTTTTGCTCTCGAGATTACGTTCTCGCCCTCCACACATTCTTCAACGCTCCCAGCACTTTTGCCCCCTCCCCCACCCTGTGACTCACTTCTGCTTCCATGGTTCCATCCACTGCCAAATCTACTCCCAGATATCTAAAACATTTCAGTTCCTCCAGTTTTTCTCCATTCAGACTTACCTCCCAATTTACGTGTCCCTCAACCCTACTGAACCAAATAACCTTGCTCTTATTCACATTTACTCTCAGCTTTCTTCTTTCACACACTTTACCAAACTCAGTCACCAACTTCTGCAGTTTCTCACATGAATTGGCTACCAGCGCTGTATCATCAGCGAACAACAACAGACTCACTTCCCAAGCCCTCTCATCCACAACAGACTGCATACTTACCCCTCTCTCCAAAACTCTTGCATTCACCTCTCTAACAACCCCATCCATAAACAAATTAAACAACCATGGAGACATCACGCACCCCTACCGCAAACCAACATTCACTGGAAATCAATCACGTTCCTCTCTTCCTACTCGTACACATGTTTTAATCCTCGATAAAAACTTATCTGCTTCTAGCTACTTACCTCCCAAACCATATATTCTTAACACCTTCCACAGAGCATCTCTATCAACTCTGTCATATGCTTCCTCCAGATCCATAAATGCTACCTACAAATCCATCTGTTTTTCTAGGTATTTCTTACATACATTCTTCAGAGCAAACACCTGATCCACACATCTTCTACCACTTCTGAAACCACACTGCTCTTTTCCAGTCGCTCATTCCTTTTAATCCTCGGGATAACTGGTAGACTTCAGTGCCGTTACTTAGCCTTTTATGCCTCTCCCATAACATGTCACTGGTAGAGGGCAACTCCAGCACAGTTTTTTCCAGAGGCAATGAGGCTCCAAAATTGTCAAAACTAAAAGTAACAATACACCTCAGGTGTTTGTCCAAATCTATTTCCCTGATGTAATTGGACAGCACCTCCCCCTTTAGTTCAACCCATAAGGGGTGTACTGACAAGATCACCTTCAGAAGACCTTGGCTACTCCAGTAAAACTAGAGTACTCTTCGAGGTGCTGAAACTCAATACTTTTCCCAGTTCCGATCTTCTTTACTTTCCACAGTAGCAGCACCTCCTACCTCATTGGTTAGGATGCTGCCACTGCACAGATACCAGTAAATAAATGTTTTTGCAAATTTACCAGCCCCACCCCCAGTAACTACCACTTTGGACAGTCACCCTGCTTGTTTGTCCCATCCCTTGCAATGCCAATCAGTGTTCATGAGTGAGGAATGGAGGAAGTGTATATATAATCCTTCGTTTTGAATTAGGAATGAAGTAATGATGATAGATAGATAAGAGAAAAATTTGCTCAGTGAAAGTTGTGTAGACTGTTATCAGTGTATTATCAGCTATCAAGAATGTCATATATTTGACAAGAGCAGCACATAAAAGTGTTTAAAAAGAATTGGAGAACTGTGAGGATTGCTATGAATTCATATGTAGTAAAGCTATACAGGCAATTGAACCTGAATTGGAAGTTGCGAGTTGCTCATTGTTCTTCAGTTTTAGATGAATTAGAATATACAAAAACTATCCAACCAGTAGTTGAAATAAGTGGATACAGTATATTGATTCTTCTGATTATTGAATTTGGTTCATCACTTTTTATAAAAAACTTTATTCATATCATATTCGCTATCTTCCTGACTTAATAGAAAAATTCATGAACCAATAAATTCAGTTGATTACTGTTACTGGTACTTCTGTTTATTGCATGTTTTGAAGTATTGTGGTGCATGACCTTGTTCTGTTTGAATGATGTGCAATTAGTATGAATTTCCACTGCAGAACTAACCAAAATTATATACAGTTTGTTAGATGGTGAGTGCTTGGTATAGCAATTTTTATTATTTTTCCAGGACTGGTTTTCCCGGCAGCGGCTGGTCATGCTCATCCTCTTCCTAAACTTGTCGCTGGCGTTGATGTTCTTCAAGTTATTGTCGTAGCAGCCAGCGAGGCCGTGGGTTCTTCAGGCCGCTGCCCTCGCTGCCGCGTGACAGCCATACCTGCCGCAGCCCCACCCTCAGGGAGTGCCAAAGCAACAGCAGCAGCAGCAGTAACAACAGCAGCCCTGGGCGTCCCTGCGTGTCGGCCGCCGCCCGTGCCTTCCTCAGCAGACTACGCCTGCGACTTGCCTGCTCACGTGTGCTGTCAGAATCTCTATTTTGTTACGGTTCGTGCCGCGTCCTGCCGCCCATGTGTGAGCCGTCCCATTTTGTACTGCTGCCGCCGCCGCCGTCATAGCTGCTGTCCTCAGGTGGGCAGCCTGGAGCTCATGCCACGCCCACCCGGCCTGACCTGAGTTAACCTCTGCAGCCTGGGGGCTAAGGAGGGGGGAAGGCAGGAGGTGAATATGGAGAAAGAGGAAGATGAAGAGAAGAAGAAGAAGAAGAAGAAAAGAAGAGGAGCTACCCCTTGAACTCCATGGAGGATCGTGTGTGAACAAAAACTGACTGTGAATGAGCTCTTTGTCCCTTGTGGAGTGTTTTGGCTGTGCCTCACTTCCTTCATCACCTGACCACAAACTCACTGCAACCGGGGCATTTCTGTACATTATTGCATCTTTTGCTACCATTACTGTGGCCTCCGCCCACCCGACTCCCCAGGACTTGGGGCGCTGGTGGCCACCCTGGCCCCGGCGAGCACTTGCCGTAATTGCATAATAGGCACTAGATTTTCTATCCACCTATGGTACTATTTGTGAAGTTCAGTACAGATTTATACTAATGTAATTTCTAGTACTGGTTAATTTTTTAAAGTGTATTATTAATAACTGCCTCTTGTGCAGCAGAGGTCATATTGACTTCTGTTTAGAGGAAATGTTGTACAGTGGATGAGCATTTTTACTGCATCAGGTCCTCCCCTGTGAATGTCACAGGGGACACAAGGCATACAAACACAAATGTAAGAGCAGGAGAAACAGGTTTTATTGTATTTGTTATATATAAAGCCAATTAATGTATTTTGGTATATCAGTCGAGGGATATGTGAGATGCACGTTTTCTGCTTGATATTTTGCCTTTTTGATTAGCTCAAGATGTTATTTATTATTTATTGCAATTGACAGTACAGTTGTGCATAGTATTTGAAATTTTATACTATGTTTTGTCTTTTTAACATAATTTTTTAACAATGGTCTCAGTCATGCTGACACCTCCAAATGGACCTTGGGGAGTTGCTCTTGGTCCAGAGTGAGGCCCACTGCAGGCCTGACCAAATAATGTTGTAATAAACACCAAATTCTTTGTGGATCACCACATGCTAGAAAGCTAAATGCCTAGTCACAGCATTGATTTAGTTTTCCATAGGAAACTCTTAGTAATTCCTTTTGTTAATTTGTAGTTTAGTTAAAAGTGTTGGGAAGGACGGTAGTGTTGAGACCTGAGCTCTGCTGCCCAGTGGAGGTTGCATGCCTTGATCGTTCAGGTTGTGTGCCAGTTTGACTTGCGATGAGTCTCTACCAAGCACTTGTTAGTGCAGTGGTTCAACTAAATCTTTTAAACTTGCATTTTTTTTATACTTTAATAGAACATTACATTAGCTGTGTGACCAGTATTGCCATCACACAGCCCTGCCTGACCTTAAATTGGCCAGGTCTCAGGTCCCAGGGGTTACAGCCTTCACCCAGGGGTCTGAAGGCCTCTGTGTCATTACCTTTTCCTCATATTACTAAGGGGCCATCATTTTCTCAGCAAAGCTCCTTAATAGAATACCAACGAAATCTATTTTCCTTGTTATGATAAACTTTAACCCATCTGCATCACGCTGGTGAAGGCCATTACTATAAGTAGTGATGATCATATTAAATGATCCTCCAGTTTGTACTAACGACCATTCTTCTTGCTAGTGAAAGCCCTTCACAAAAGAACTGAGTGCCTTTTGCATGATGGTGGGGACTTTCCTGGTTTTGATGAAGGTTCTATTCAAATTTCTGAAACTTCTTGATGTAAATCTCACACTGTGAACCAGCCTCCATAGTACCAATTATGGGGGTCCAGTGTCCTTCTGGGCATAAAGCTATAAGTTGGTAAGGAATTGTTTTCATGTGGGTGTAAATGAAATGCGGAGGGATTTTCACATGAGAAAAGACTTACTTGAATCTACATTTCTCCATGTGTTTTGGTGCAGATTTTTTTTTTCATGGACCCATCCTCATGATACAACTGCTGTTCATATAATATGGGCAAGGCTCACCCTCTCACCCCAGAAATTTAATGTTGTATATGTACAGACCATATATGTGTTGGTATGGGTTGTGTTTGGGTCAGTGATTTATGTGCATATTGAACAGTGCATGGTGGCCACTGTGGTTCCTGGGGAGATGTGACACTGAGGCGCTGGTATCAGCAATCTTGAGGTGTCTTGGTCTCTGACAGCCTCCAGCCTTCGACTGCTAGCCATGGGCACCAATGTAACTGGAACGTTGACAGCTTGAACACTGTTACGCCGTCCTTGCAACATTATAGATCACCTACACTGTGCGTGCATTTTTAGCATTTTCCATAGTTCTATTCATTACTCATCAATGTCACCTCTTGTTAGATTCTGCATTGCAGTGCTCAGACATACTGTTCTTAATAGGAAGAACCCATGGAATGCTAAATTCTACACTACACTTCCAGACAACACCTTAAATAGACAAAGCAAACTGTATATCGTTTGATAATTTGTTGTTAGTACTGAAGTTATACCTCGAAGATCTGCTGTTAAATTGTACTCACTGTTTCTAGCATCTGGACTTGGTTTTGCCTCTTTTATCCAGAGACAGTTGATACAGATAGGAAGCTAAAATTTTTATTCAACCCCAGAGGGATACATTTTCTAATTAAAGCAATTATATAGTCTCTTCTGACCTGTGTATTTAGCAATACTGAAATGTTTATCTCTGAAGAACAGTCCAAGAATGTTAATTGATTAGTTAAGTCATACCTGCTTTACTGAAACTTGATCTTGTCATTAACAAATTATTGGCATTTTCTTCTTGCTCGCTAGTGCTGTTACAAGAAAGCACACTAATTTACCTTCTTTTCCTTACCCTCGAGTTGTACTGGACATCAGGCTCATGGGAAGTCGGCAGCAGCTGTTGTCATAATGTTCCTCAGTATTGTTATTAAACTTTGTATCGCGATCCTTCCTCTTTCACTCAGTGTTATCAACTTACCTACCATTGTTTGTTTTAGCATCTCAGTCTTTAATCTTATTTCTTCCTTCACTTGTATTTTTCTTCTATATTTCCATTTTCACATATCCACTGCCTTCATTTTTTCCATTTACATTTTACCTTTGTATGATAGTCATTTAGGAGTCATGCATATATATATATATATATATATATATATATATATATATATATATATATATATATATATATATACACACACACATATACATCGTCACAGCTGCAAATACGCAAACATATTTGAGCACCTACAAGTAAACATACACATGTAAACACATGGTACATACTTACAAGGTTAAGAGACAGGGCATTACGAGTATAAAACACTCCTTTTAACACAAAATAGTAATCACACACACACAAACATGTAAATCTCTCTTCCCATGATACACAGCTAGTAATCATACATAGAAATATAAATTAAGAAACCAAGACTGATGTTGGCAGAATTGGTACTTTGATTTGGGGAAAATGGATTCCTTAATTAATGACTTCTTTCATTTGGAACTTTAAAAATGCATGTACTGAACGTCACTTCAGAATATTGATATATCTTGTCGCAGTTGTTTTGATTATGTTTTAAAGAGATCTTTGTTGTAACAAAATGTTTCTAAATTAATGTTACTTATATCACACAGTCCCAATAACTCTATCAAAAACTGCAGTGTATTAAAATGAAAACATACTTTTACCAATGTCCACACTGCACACATATTATTTTTCGAAAGTGTGTCGATATTCCCTTAAATGATATACTAGAAACTTTGATTTGAATATGGTTTGCCTTCCAAAAATTAAGTGCATAGGGTGTATTACTGTAACTGGTTTTGACTATGGACAAATATCTTAATGATGTGTGGAATGGATGTTGGTAAGGGTACAAGGTGGGAAGCTTTTTCTGTGGCCAGCCCCCCTCCCCGATCCTTCTGTTCCTCCCATCATTCCTATGTGTCTGATCTCAAGGTAAATTCCTCAAGGACTCATCTTTATGAGATGTCTCAGCACTCATTGATTTTTTATTCAGTGTAAACTATGTATGAGGTCATTTCTGAAACTTAGTATTCATCAATTTGATTATCATTCGCTTTATTATGCAGTTATTCCATGTTATATTCTTTCTTTCATTCTTGAAATTTTGTTGTGTTCAATATCTCAGCAAAAAACTTGTTCACAACCACCAGACAGTTATAGTTCACCGATATAACCTTTACTCATATCATTTGATATAACTGTATCGCAAATCCTTTCACTCTTATACAGTAAAGTTAGCCATTGCACAAGTTTATTGCATCGAATCACTACACCCATCTCCTACACTCATCAACATTTAGCCACAAAACTTGTTGGCCAAAACCATTAACTTGAACTAGCTACACTTATATATGTAACTGTGTGACCAAATATTGAAAACTGCCACAAAAATCATGACATAGTATCCAAATCTAATGAGTCCTTCGGCATTCAAATATTATGTCACAGATTGGTGATCACTATACATTTCCTGAGCTTCACACTACATTTGAAGAGTCACAAACCATACACAGCATAGAATATTTTTCATCAGTAAAACCTCTAAAAGATTCAAAACGGATACAAAGTTCATCATTAGGCTAACTCATCACCGTTATCATCCTTGAACATCCATGTATCATTTCCTCACTCCTCAAGTCTTTCAGCATCTCCCCATTATGGACCCTTTTCTGTATGTTTAGGGTTGGCTGCTCAGTAGAGTTTCGGTGATGAATCCATTTATTTTCCCAAGTGGAGATCTAAAGGGAACCCATAGGATCTGATTGTCCCTATGCACTTCTGCAATGGATTGGACAGTGGAGGCTGTGTGTGTGAACTTGTTAATACAAAGTTGTTCCTTAAAATAAAACCAAAACACCAGGATATTTTCATTTTCCTTGTAAAGATTCAACTTAGATGAATTAATGGTGGCAACTGTGATGTTAGTGATGCAATTTTGAAAAAATCATCAGTTGTATACACTTCTTTGCACATTCAGAAAGGAGGCACATGCACAATCTTCAAATACCTTCTATATCACTCCTTTTGATCTGGAAGACTAATTACCAACTCCAGATACTGAGGCAATCATTATATCTGTGTCTTCAGTCATACTACCATGCATCTCTTTACCAGCCATACAGTTTACATAACTATGCTGTCTTTAAAGGCTTTTGTACACATCTTTCTAATTATTTTCTTACTACCATGTATCCTCACACCTTTCTTCACAATATGTTTTATTCCTCACCACCTTCACTGTTTACTTTACCTTCTCTAATCTCAATTGCTTTTTAAATAATCCATCTTTTCTGTCCCCGATTTCCATGAATCCTTGGCTCTGAAAAACTAAAGTTCCTTGACTATACATCAATTACAACAAACACTGTAACATACAAGGTTCTATTATTATACTCCACTTTACTTTTCCCATTCACCAGACCCTTCATGTAACCTCCTGGGTTCTGAGGCACCCCCATGGATATAATGAAAGTAAAAATAAGTGCAAAGTTATTGTTTCTGGGAAAAACTAGTCAATTCTTGTCTCTTATGAGTCCTCTTAACTACTGTCTTGCTATCATTTGACTAATCATCTTTCAAATATCTAAACTCTCATCACTTCAGGATTCTGTCTACAAGTGAATGCACCTTAGGTAAGGTTGTAATATACTCAATGAACAGAAAGTACAGTTTCATTAATATCATCCCACTCCATAAAAGTCTATTATTTCCTTTCTGCTACATGAAAGGCAGCCTGGAAGCTACACTGTGCACTGTAAAATAATTCTCCATTTAAATTGGCATTGCATTGTGATTTTTTTTTCCAGAAACAATAATCATGCACATATATATCCAATATACCTATAGAGATGCCACACCACTCAAAAACCCATCAATATCCATCAAGCCACATCAAGAAATGTAATGATTGTGTCCCTTTGGAGGGTAAAAATATGAAAACCTACATATCCTTTTCCATCCCAAATCACATACACGACAAAGTAAACTGATGAGTACTAAACAATTTCCCTTCCAACCCAGTCTTAAACACCACTCCACAAGACATGCACTCAATTGAGACAACTTTCCTGTATATGTACGAGTTCATCTTTCCCATCTACATGAGGATACCTCCCATCTCTCACTTGTGCCCCACCAATTTAACATATGTGACTTCTCATCTCTAAGACGCAACTTCATCACTGAACACTTACGTTCAGTGATGAAGTCGCACCTTAGAGATGAAAAGTCATATATGTTAAATTGGTGGGGCATGGGTGAGAGATGGGAGGCATCATGTAGATAGGAAAGATGAACTCGTACATATCCAGGAGTTTGGTTTCAATTGAGTGCATGTCTTGTGGAGTGGTGTTTAAGACTGGGTTGGAAGGGAAATTGTTTAGTACTCATCAGGTTACTTTGTCGTGTATGTGATTTGGGATGGAAAAGGATCTGTAGGTATAGGTTGCTCAAGTGAACAGCAGGGATGATTTCTTCATTTCTACTTGGATGATGATGATTGGTTGTGGGGTGCTCTCAGTGCAAATACAGTTTTATTCTATAAAGTTTGTTGGCCAGGCTTTAAAGCTATCATTAAGGTTGTTCACGTCAAACTGCATCTATCAAAAATTTTTTAACACCTTCTTCAGGTGTTAAGGATAATTCTAAGACCACATAGTCTCACAATGAATAAGTCACTTATGTCAGAACTAAATCCAAACAGGGTTGAGGGCCAGATAGACTGAGTTCTTGTCTTGAAAGTGACAGGTCCTGTGACAGGAAAACTATTTTATGAAATTAGTGTGGCTCAGACCAGAAAAATGGTCACTAAATGGCACTGTTTATGAGTGGAGATAGAAGCTCCATTAACAATTACTGACCAACATGCCATATCTAGCATAGTTTATTCCTGGTACATCATATGTATTACACTTATGATACTTGAAGACAGCCAAAATAACATGCGACAGCAAGTTGGTAAATGTGGTTAATTTCATCTTTATGAAAGCATTTCATTAGATTCCATACAAGAGACTTCTCTGTAATTGGCTGTTTATGCATTCAGTGGAAAATTATATGACTGGATCAAGGATCTTCTTCGTAGGAGATGGCAGGGGGTTGTGTGTGGTGACAGCTTTTCTGATTGGAAGCCTGTCACCAGTGGTATTCTGAGTAGCATGCTGGGTCCTTTGCCACTTCTTATATTTATCAACAACATTCTTTGTTCCATCACCAGTCCACTGGAAATATTTTCTTACAACACAAGGCTCTAACACTCAGTCATGTTCAGTAATTAATGTCAAGTTCTGCTGACTGATATTAATGTAATGGTCAAATTTCTGGCAGCTTGAATCAATGGGATATGGAAGCCCTCATATCTCATATTTTCTAAAGTCGGATGAATGTGCAGTGACGGAATTACAAGTGGGGATGTGGCAAAGGATCTAGGTGCTCTGGTGGATAATGAGTTGAAGTTTCATAAGCAATTTGCAGCACAAGCAAAGAAAGCCAACAGCATTTAAGGTGTGATATGGGTTTCTCTACCTTGATGGCAGGTTATATAGTGCCATCAAAATTCTGTTCAGTCACCCTGGTATAGACAATTTTGAACAAGTTCGGAAGCATAAAAAACCAACATTGGTGGAAGGTCTGATATATCTAAATTAAAAGGAATGGCTTGAAGTTCTAAACTTACACTTGCTGTACTGAAGAAAAATGTGTGGGGACATAAAAGAATTGCTCAAGGTTATGCACGAGATGGTACAAATTAATGGAGAAACTGATAGAATCACTCATATCTGACAAATTGGCTTGATTTCTCTAATGATATAATCAGCATGTATGATGAAAATACAGCAGATGATATTACCTATCTAGGTATTTAAAAAGTATTCACTAAGGTTCAACATTAAAAAATGACTAGCAAAAGTCAAGTCATGAGGTATTGATGACATTGTTCTTCAGTAAAGCCTCAGGATAGTTAAACATAACAAGGAATCAGGCTTGAAATTGGTTCTCTTTCTTGCACATATTAATGATATTGATATTAGGCTGCATTGCAAGATATCAAAATTCACAGATGATACTAAGCTGGGAAATATATCTACAAATGAACTTCATCTGCAGCTTTAAAACTTACACAGACAAACTGATGGACTGAGCACATTTGTGGTAAATGAATGATTTTCTCCCAGTACACTGCAAAGCATACAGGGAGGGCTTAGGAACTTTCTTCTTGATGCTCCGAACTCTACCTATAATTCTACCACTGTACAAGAGCCACAGTTGGTGGCACCTGACAGTCTTCATAGAAAGAAGACTGGTCTCATGCACTGATCACCCATGAATCAATCTTGTGTGTGTCTGATTCTAACTCTTGCTATCACCTTTAACATTTTTAAAAACTGCTGGAAAATTTTCTTGCTATCCAATTTCCAAAGAGTTCTAATTTCTCACATTTTGTTGTTGATCTGTCTTCATTCTTGCCCTTGTATGTTGTGCAGACAATCTCTTATTTGGGGCATTATGTACTGTATTGGAGATGAATGTGCATTAAAGCAGGTAGTTGAACAACTCTCTCCTCTCAAGAGTGTTAACATGTGCAGGAATCCAGCACACAATTATTGTCTTGTCTTGAGCATACATCAATAGAAACCAATCTTAGGTGTCCATCACCACAAGGTGTGATGTGTTTAGTATGTCAATGGCTTGCAGCATACTGCAAGAATCAACGTATATCACTTAACAGTTTTCTGATCACCAACCCAATTCACTGCTGCTGTCCTGTATACGATTTTCTATTATTACTTGCTGCAGCTGTTTCACATACTGCCAAAAACTTTAGAAAATTCCATGCACAACAAGGATCATATCTGTGGACAAGAATATAATAAATGACATATTAGCATTACTATATGCATGTCTAGTATATTTCCCTTTGGCTGACTCAATATTATTGAAATGGTGGAGGAGAAACAGGAATTTTGCACTGGCATGGTGACAGCTTAGAACCCCACCTTCTACACAGATTTAATGGATAGTTTTGACATGAAATTCCTTGCAGGATAGTGATGTGCAGGATAACACAAGACATGTGAAAAAAAGGGATTCAGCACCTATGCTTTTGTGCAAACTATACACAGAAATTACATGTAGTGAAGGTATGTATAATACGTAATATGTGAAATTAAGTATAGAAGGTCATAAAATAGTAATCACAAAAAAGGCCCTATGCAGTACAAAGTGAATATGTGAACACAGACAAAAGATATATTGTAATGCTGTATATAGTAAACTTTAGTGGAGAGTTTTATATGAGACAGCATAAACAGGGATAAACTGAATGCCTGGCAGCCCCTACTAACTTAAAAGTTACAGTATGATTATTCTTCACACCCTCAAGTATTACAATATTATGTTTTGTAATGATATTGTTGACTGGTAATCATCTCTTTCAAAAAATATCATGAAATTACCTCAGGCTTTAAGCCTGCCATAGTGAATAGCGTACACCAGGGCAGTAAAGGTGGCAGCTGTAGAATTCAGCTAAGAGTTATACACTTGTGACAACTATGTTTCTGTCACTATTATGGTCTTGTTTGTAAGAAAGATGTAATGAATAATGGCATAGCCTCCAAAAATCAGTTACATTAGTTAGACATTTATCAGCAATGAGTTCTTTTCAATATTGTTCAATGAATGAGGAATATAAAATATAAAATTGTGTGTACAGTAACAACATGTTTTATTTCTTCCAATGTGCAGGGATCTTACACCTAAGATGTGATAAGATGTGTACACCGACTGCGTACCAAAGCTTTGCAATGCCAGTTCTTTTCATCTTTCTGGAGGCAGAATTAGAAAGTTTACAAAATGTGACAGGATCAACAGAAGAGATTTGGAAATATATAACAATAAAAAAAAATGCATGAAACACACACCATTCCTACAAACTATGGACTTGATACTGAAAATAATCATGCCCATATCAATCTTTACAACATTGCACTAATTTCAACTAGGAAATTTTCACTGTAGAAAGAGCTAGGCTGTAATACTTAATACCTTTATTACTCTTAAGTTCAGTATATGAAAATGTTACCTAAAACGTTTGGTAATATGAGGAACCAAGTCCTTAACGTTATTCCAGTACGAACTATACAAATGAAAATTTACATCCAACCTTCCAAATGTTTTTCAGTTACAATATGGATCTGTCTCAAGTTGAAACACACGTGAATATTTTTTGTGATGCCATTTTACTGGACTGAGAGTGAAAAATGCTGTTTACTTCTGCAGTAATCAACACCAGCAGAGAATGGAAGAGTGGAAAGACCCTCATTGACAGTTGGTTTGACCTAAAATGAAAATTACAAAGACTAAGGCAAATTAAGGGCATTTTGAAATGTGGCTATTACATTTTTAAGATCATATGAAACCAAATGGGTCACATATCCCATTAAGCCCATACAACTTTGTAGATCAGTGAATCTGTACGACTGAAATAACCAACTCCCAGCAATGCACTTATAATGAAGATGTGGGCTATCAAATAGGTACAATACTCACATGAATAGCAATACATATCATGTGACCAGTATCACTGTCACGGAATCAGCAGCCACTGTTCTCTGGCCTTCTAAATAGGCAAGAATTCCAAGACTTAACCAATCATAATGCCTGCAATTTTTTTTTATATACACCATACATGAAAATGCTGCTAAATTGTAAGTGAAATGTGAGACTAAAAATCAAAAAAGAGTATTTGGTCTGTTTTTGTTAGTGGGCTAGTGTGACTGTTTATGTGAATAACATCTACATATGTGAATGAAAGTATATTTGCATGTTTGTAAATGTACATGCTACTGTAAGAGACCAAGGTTGATCTAAATACATTTTACATTAACCCTCTCACTGCAATGTTTGCCTTAAATTGAATGAATTTTTATTACTCTTAACTGCAAAACAAAAATAGACTATTTCTCATCACTCAGATTATTTCTTCCTTCACTGCAACATTTGACATCCTTACACTGGTCTTTACATGCATACTAATACCATCTACGGCAGGTTTGAGAAACACTAAGTTATAATGACATTAGGTGGCCTACACACACCACTTTTACGACAATGATTTATACGAGGAAAATTATGTACACCATGACATACACAAATTGTTTATGCTGTATTGTACTGCATCATACAGTACAAGGGAAATATGAACATATAAGGTAGAAGAGAAACATGAGATAGACAAATATCAGCCGAGTTAAATTCCAACCACACCACCTGCACAGCCATGAATCATACTTATTGTAATTTTGGTATGTACAATATGACATGACATGCAATGTAAATATTTATACTATATTGCACTATGTATGCTAAATGTTGTAAACATACAAATGGGGAAACGAGGGAAATATATGTCAGCCAAATGAGCAAAATACCACCCCCATCAGGTACACAACAATTCATATCTAACAAAAATCTTGGTCAGTTATGTATACAACTTGATATGGTTTTAATCTATTTTATTTATTTATATATTATATTTTGTCGCTGTATACCATACTGCAGATTAAAAAATTGCAATAACAAGACTGGGAATTATGAAGTTGTCAAGAACTATAGCATTGTGGTATCTGATGGGAATATGATCAGGGGGTTAGAATTTAAGACTAAGCTGGGAGGTTGGTTGTTTAATGCATGCCAGATTATATCAGTGTGTTTGTTTCACCAGTTTTCTATTGGTTGGAAGTGGGGGTCATAAGTGTTCTACTGGATGGAAGTGAGGGGATCTCAAAGGAGGTTACTAAAGAGAAAGGCTTCTTATTTTTACTTGGGGATTGGTGGTTACTTATAGAGTGGTTAGGGTGGGAGCAGTTTGGAGCTGTTGCATAGAAAAGAGTGCCAAGCACGTTGATGTGGGACTATGTTCGGGGGACCTTTGATTCATTGTGAATGTGTTGAGCATTTGTAGTTGATAGGCAGCCAGTGATTATTCTTAGTGCACTATTTTGTGTGATTTGCAGCTTTGTTATATTTGGCTTTGAGAGGGTGGAAGACCAAGCAGGGGCAGCATTCTTTAAAGTGAAGTGGATGAACTGTTTGTATAGGATGCTCAGGGATTCTTTTTCTTGTTCAATTTCACGCTTTTGGAATACATTTGGCTTCAAAATAATTTTCCTGTTGGAAATAAATCTTGTTAATGACACTTCTACAAAATTAAAGCTAAATGTGTAAACTTTATGGCTATTTCAAGTTGGAAAAGGTAACAAAAAAGATCAAATTAGGATATTCATCTTTACAGGGAGATCAGCAGCTTTTGGGGAACATCCCTGAAATCTAATGATGCAGTGAAAGGGTTAATTTTTGTTTGTATTTTCAAGTGAACATATCTGTGTATTCATAGTGTACTCTTTTCAACACTCATTGATACTGTGTTATTATGAAAATATATCTGTAGTACAATTAGTAGTACCAAAAGTAACTGCCACCTTATTTCATTCATATTTTCTCAGTCATAGAAGATGCTGAACTTTTTAGGTTTTGAAATAACCTTATTTTAGGAACCAAACAATTACTTGATAAATGGCATTTCTGTAACTAATTTGGACAAACAATCAAGCTGTACCTACTACAAACTTTTATCAGATGGCAAGCAAGTTTACCTGGTTCATTATGATATACATCAACAATCAAATTTCATCAAATTTGATTTAAATGAAATTGACAGTTTACAATTACAAATAAAATTCAATATCCAGACTTTGAAAAAATATCAGTTTTAAACCCCACAATAGAATTCTTAAGCTGAAAATGTATTCCTCATGAAGACCAGTGCAGAAATTCTTTAAAAACTCTAAACTCTTCAGTATTGCTTAAATATCCTTGAATTATCCATAGACTGTAGAACTTTTATGACACTTCACTCTGCTTGATACATGCGCAGTTTGAACCAGTGAGGTTGTTTTAAAAAAGGAAAACATTCTAATTTCCAGCGAGACTCACAATTACATTTTACTCTGCAGCACCTATACTGTTATTCTTTCACTAAACATTTCAAAACTTTATTAAAGCCCAGTAGGCTTGATAGCATACTAACCTTTAAATGACAGCCAGTTAAGGTTTACACATCCTGAGAAATCATCCTACTTACAGCCTACTGAATTTAAGGACGGAAAATTTAGAACAGATCAATGCACAACTTGATACAATGAGACTCTAAACCGTTGCATATATCTGGAACAGAGATAACATATTTCATACAAATTTTGTACTGAGGACCACATGCCATGATTTTTATATCCTTTCAAGCTAAGGAAATTTACACATACAATCAGTCCCTGACATCGCAAGCCACTTTCTACTTACTGAAACATTCATACACTCTAGTCCATAAACTAGAACTGGAACAAATATCACTTGGATATATGCAGCAATTTATGTGGAGTGCTGATTATGAAGTGAAAGCCTCATATAGCTTGTTGGATATGTAAAGTATGTAATGACTGAAGTATAGGAAGCATTTTGGAATGTATGTAGAGCAAATATAATCCACGTAAACTAAAAAATTTATATCGTAAGTACAGCAAAAGCAAAAGAATAGAAAGCTGCACTTCTATTTTGTAAATTTTACTGAAAGAACTTGCAAAATCAAAGTTTTTATCTGGTTCGACATCCAAATGAATTACTGAGAAAGTTATCCAAGATCCCACATCTGAAGAAGTACCACCACAAAAGTTTCATATGCTACCCTGAAGACTATTCCTGCCATATCCTTGTTTCTTCTTCAATGTCTCTACAACCAAGTATATTTCTATAACTGGTAACAACAGCATGAATGTTATAAGTTTAAGCAATGGAGATGATCACAATATTAATCAAGGAGACCATCAACTGATTAAAAAAAGATAAATAAATTTCCATTCATTCTAACCAACACACTGTATGATAAATAGAAATTATCAGCCCTAACCTATAAAATAATGAGCAGGGAAAGGGGTTTTCTTCATATGAAAATTACAACTATAGACAATAAACAGGTTAGGACGTTAGTGAAGGTAAGGATATACCCACGATGAGACAAACCATTCTGAATCTCTGTTATAATATTACCCTTTCAACTCTAATGTTATATCTAAATTATAACCATCTTAGGTGTCTTTAGATGACATGAAAAATGTAAATATTGAAGGGTTTTGTCTGTTTACTGATTTCAAGATACCTTGCATCAATTATAAAAAGGAAAGTGATTGCTCAAACTAACCTAGAAATAACTAGGTTCAAACATCTATGTTGTGCTATAGATTTCAGGGCACCCAAAAAGCTTAACCCACCCAGATTTTTCGACAATTTCTTTATCCATAATGATGTTCACACCTACTTTTTGTTTTTTCTTTTACTCTATTTACTTACAAAACCTATGTGAGTGATTGATATAATTTCCCTTTACATTTCTAACATTTAGGTATAGACAAATACAAAATTTTATTCTATACCAATTGTCTTGGTTTTGATACTTCAGTAAACTTGCCAATCTTTATACTGTAAAATCTTTTCCCATTTAATGACAAAATATTAAGCCATTTTTTCTGACAGGATGCCATGTATATGTTGCCACTGTAATTAAAAAGATTATGAACTGTCTATCTCATCACACAAATTCATGAAATACAAACTGAAATTCATTATTAGCCATTGCTTCACCACAGTCTACAATATAGGACTTAACTGCTAGACATTAAGTAGTTAAATAATGATAAAAAGGTATATATACAGAATAAAAGACAAGGAATACCTGCTTTTTTCAAGCAGTTGATTCACAATAAAGTTTTCAAAGCACCATAAATTCAAAAACATGTCTTTACCAGTAAATTATTTACAATATCTTACATTACTTTTTAATTGTGTTAAGTTTTCCTTGGATACATAACATAAAAGCTTAAAGTACTTTTGCGATATGATAAAGTTGATATTCACATATTTTATTTACTTGACAACCTCAATATTGCACCTGAACATTCACTTAGATTGCAGCTCAGTGTTCATAGACTGATAAACTTTTCATTTCTTATAAGTTACATGCCTATGAACATTCAGCAAATTACATTGCACTTATCAGCCTGTAGTCACCAATAATTGTATTGTAAATCGTACAGAACATAGAACACATTTATATTACAAGAGCGTCAACAGAAACTTTTCAGTCTCCTCTGCATAAGATTGAACATATTGTAGAAAGCCTGTGCAAAATATTTCCTATCACTTGCATGATTGCTTTTATATAATTCCATTAGTAAATTCATAATTTACTTCATTTCTTTAAAAACTTATTCGTAATACTTGGGGTTTGTTCTTTTTGTGGAGCAAATACTGCTCGAAAAAATGAGATACTTAATACAATATTCCTTAAAATAGTACAATATATTACTCTAAATGGAATGACTGAAGAATTCCTCAGGCCCTACCTAGTCAAGACTGATTCAGATAAATGGATATGTTTAAACTCATTCCCATGAGCTTGTTTCACCTCCAAATGAATCACTGGTACCAGTCTATTCTTACAGTCCAGCTAGACGAGAAGAAACAACAGCGATATGTATCCAGGGGAGCCCATGGAAGACAGACGAACAGAGCCGTAGAAACATACTCCTTTGGATCACACTTTGGAGATGTGATCATATACTAAACAGGTTACCGTAATGGGAGGTAATGTTGATGCACTAGTAGCTTATATACATACAGGTAATTAAATACTGTTTGGAATAATAGTGTCACAAGTCACATTTTCATCACTGGAGACTGCACAGTATGTATAAAACATATTTCCTAGTATCTCAAGTCAAAGAATCCATTTCCAGTACAAGATTATCGCATAAAAACTTTGATTCCACAAGTCTGACCACACTTACACCTCACCTCCGATGTTCATATTGACATCAGGCTGTTGGGAGAGGCAAAGCCTGGACTCTATAAAGAATTCTGTAAACTACTGTTGCTATGATGAAGGTGCATACCAGGAGCCACCAGCACGTAAGCTATCATATGATGATGTGGACTTTGTAGTATTTGCATGATATAAGTGAAAACTAGAAGGTGTATATAGTCCAGCTTGGTCAGCAATAGGTGTAGAGTATGCTGAAGAGTCCAATGGCACTCCTGAAGTCCCATAAGAGTATACTTGTGGTTTAAGAGGCACAGGCTGGGCAGGCATACCACCCCCCTCACCCAAGTAAGCTCCTGATGTCCCTCGTAAGTCACCACAGTCTCCTGCCATTTTTTCACGAGGGGAGACACTAGATGGTGGTGTCATGGCAGAATGATAATCAGGATACCCAGAACCCGTAAGACCACCTCCAGGATAAGGGAAATCATGTCCCTTACCAAACATAGTGTCCTGATAACCTTCAGACCCTGGCGGGGTTGGTAGGGCTGATCCCATTTCTGAGTAGTAGGACCGTTGAACAGATGAGCGTATTACACTCTCACGGTTAGCATACAGTTGTCTTAAAAGAGTAGATGCTGGCAGTGATGCGCTTTGTTGTCCACTTGTACCCCCTACCCACTGGATAGTGGAGCGCTGTCCTGCACTACTGAGGGAAGTTGATGTACCACCTCCCTTTAATAAAGCATCTGTAGGGTCATCTGGTAAGTGTCGGGTCATTGCTACTTCTAGATCCCTTACAGCACCTTCATCACTGCGGGATGTTGGTACAACTGTGGCTCCAGGAGATGCTTCTAATGGAGTAGTGGTCATCATTGGTGTGGCTCTGGCATGGGGTGTGCCTGGAGTTGAAACTGGTGGCTCAGAAACACGACCAGGGGATGGTGCTCCTTCACAACCACCTCTTGAGTCCTCTGTGACATCAGCATTCCCCATCGGAGTCAATAGGCCGCCAGGGGCCTGGAACACAAACCTTGTAAGATAATATGCTTTTGGAAAATTCCCATTAAATATGTGTATTATACAAGCAGAATTTTCAGAATTCATTAAAGTCAAGAAATAACAAAAAAAAAAAAAGAAAATGAATTCCTAAAGGGTCTAAAGCTTGTTAGTATCGTTAGTATATTAGTAATCAAGCAAGGATTAGCAAGGGTTAGTCATACATATCTTTCTAACTACTTAGCATATTAGAACAAAGATGCAACCAATTACCCTTGTAAATTTTATCTGGAGGTATTTTTTAGACCTGTGAGATAAATATGCTATTGAAAGGTCATAGTGTATGAATCGTGCTATAAAATGAATACCAAAAGTTATCACTTATTACATGAATACATGATGAATTCAATCTCAATATGCAGTACTGCACCACTGTTAAATGGATGCTTACAAAAATACTTTCAATGATGCAAAGTTACTGCAGTATTGCAGTTATTTCCAGATTTTGATATTCTGATGAGTTTACTAAAGTAACATGCCGTGTAAAATGGCATTTTGTTGGCTGAATGGCTTACTTAACAATTCATATATATATATATATATATATATATATATATATATATATAGTAGTCAAAGAGTAATATATCATTAAAATTTAATTTTCTAAATGAATAACTGGTTCTTAAGAAGCAGAGCTGTTGATTTACCCAATAATTATTACTGACATATTGTTGCTTACCCATTACATCACAAAAGCTCCCCAATGAATAACTGCTTTTCCCTAATGAATAAATGCTTTTCCACACAATTTTTGTTTCTGTATTGTTGCTGGGCATAATATTTGAATGTCTACCTCAGACAATGAACAAGGGATTAATTGGATATATTTATCCCATACATGCAGTGTATCCCATCACCCACCCTGTTAATACAGTGTTAATCACGATGTTATTACCTCAGTTTTAATCTGAGCCCCGTCTAAGGGAACACTGGGAGTACCTCGGAGTGGCGTGGTGATAGGCTCTGACTGGCCTGAGGGGGAGCGTGTTCCCCCTGATCCCCCTCCTGTGGTGTTGATGGAGGACCTAGGGGACCCACTTGTATCCTCACCAACCACCCTGGAGCCACCTTCTGAGGAACCAATGCCATAGGTCACAGGAGAATGATCACTACGAGTAACATCTTTATGAATTTATATTAATTTAGTCTTCAAAATTCTAATCAAACAAATTTCATTTTGGTGATCAAATTTCTTCTTTTTGGTAGAAACCCATAAATTCTTTATCACCAAATAAATTCATGATAATACTCCATTTTTACAATTAACAAATGTATTTAGAGCAAATTATAAATCAGAAATAAGATTTATAGATATTAGTTCACGTAATAATTTTTGATGCCTAACTGTATTTCTCGCCTTAGCAAGGGAGCATCAAGAAAAATGGATAATGGTTTAATATGCACACATCCACTCTCTAGATGTCATTTATAAAGCATTGAAACCAGAGCCTACCATCCACAGCCAAGCCCCACAGACTATCCCAAGTTCTACCTTGACCGTTTCATATGCTCTGATTCAACCCATCGAAAGTATGTTCCCTCTCATCCTCCTAAATGTTCAAGCTATGGTACCCGAAAGCCTCCTCTAATTAATTTTTTCACCTTACTTCCTTCACTTCTGACACATCGATCATCATATTCTGTCCTTCAGTCATCCTCTCCATGTTTTAGCACATCTTGCTTAGATCTCTCAATCAAACTGAGTTTACTATCATACCTCTCTCTTGCACTTTTACTCCTTACATATTCAATCCACTCATAACGTACATCCTCTGACATTTCCAAACCATCCATCCTCTTTTCTTTACAATTCAGACCCTAAGACTTACATCCTTACAATACTGTCAGGTGTATAATATCTCCAAAAACAAACCATCTTTGCCATACTAGAAGATAAACTCTTCTTTCTCACAATTCCTAATGCACTTAGAAGCTTAGCCCCCTGTTCTACTTCATTACTCACTTTTGCCTCCAATGTTCCATTTCCTGTCATTTCCACTGACTGGCATCTAAACTCCATTTCCACTGAATCCTTCCCAATCACACCCAACTTGAATAATCCTGCCTCATACTCTTGATGTACCTCTTTATCTTGCTTTTGTTCGCATGAACACTCAACTTCCACCTTGTAAACACTCTCCTAAACTCCAACACCAGCTCTAGTCTCTCTCTCAAATCTGCCACCAGAACCATGTCATCTGCAAACAGAAAATGGTTCACCTTCCATACCCTTCCACCCAACCTTCAGTATGCTGTAGACCTGCCCTTCACTCTAAGACCCTTGTGTTAACCTCTCTCACCATTCTGTCCATGAACAGATTAACCCTTAAAAGTCCTGGTGACCTGCAAAACGTTGTACACAATTTGAGCAAAAAAGCAAGTAAAGTAGATTCAGTGGCCAGGGTATTATGCTGAAGCTAATGTGTAGACTGCCTTGTGGAGGAAGTGGTAGGATGGCAGGGGTAGGGGTGGAAGTAAGAGGAGACAAGAAGGAATGAACTTTGTGAGGCTGATTTCCTAAATCAAACCACTATTTTCAATTTTTGGTTACTATTTTTTTTTTTTTCCAAAGGAAGGAACAGAGAAGGGGGCTGGATGAGGATGTTTCCTCAGAGGCCCAGTCCTCTGTTCTTAACGGTACCTCACTGACGCGGGAAATGGCGAATAGTATGAAAGAAAAAGATATATATATATATATATATATATATATATAGGGGATAGGGGAGAAAGAATACTTCCCACGTATTCCCTGCGTGTCATAGAAGGTGACTAAATTGGGAGGGAGCGGGTGGCTGGAAATCCTCCCCTCTCATTTTTTTTTTTTCCCAAAAGAAGGAACAGAGAAGGGGGCCAGGTGAGGATATTCCCTCTAAGGCCCAGTCCTCTGTTCTTAACGCTACCTCACTAATGCGGGAAATGGCGAATAGTATGAAAGAAAGAAAATATATGAATATATTTTTTCATATGTATTCGCCATTTCCTGCATTAGCAGGGTAGCGTTAAGAACAGAGGACTGAGCCTTAGAGAAAATATCCTCACTTTGCCCCTTTGTGAAACGTCTGTAGGAAAGGTCTGTGAGGCCTGGATGTGGAAAGGGAGCTGTGGTTTCGGTGCATTACACATAACAGCTAGAGACTGAGTGTGAACAAAGGAAGCCTTTTTTTTTTGTCTTTTCCTGCTGCTACCTCGTTGGAGGAGGGGGGGATGCTATTTCATGTGTGGTGGGGTGGTGATGGGGAAAGATGAAGGCAGCAAGTATGAATATAATCATGTGTACATATGTATACGCATGTGCATGTTGAAATGTATATGTATGTATATATGTGTGTATGGGCATTTATGTATATACATGTGTATGTGGGTGGGTTGGGCCATTCCTCGTCTGTTTACTTGCACTACCTCGCTGATGCAGGAGATGGCAATTAAGTATAATAAACAAAATATCATGTTATCATTATCATCATACTTTGTCGCTGTCTCCCGAGTTAACAATGTAGTGTAAAGAATGTAAGAATGGCCCAACCCACCCACATACACATGTATATACATAAACATCCACATACGCACATATACATATCTATACATTTCAACATATACATACATATACTTACAGAGACATATACATATATACACATGTACATATTCATACTTGCTGCCCTCATCCATTCCCGCCGCCACCCTACCAAACATGAATGGCACCTCCTCCCCCTGCGCTGGGAAAAGACGACAAAGGCCACATTCGTTCACACTCAGTCTCTGGCTGTCATGAGTAATGCACCGAAACCACAGTTCCCTTTCCACATCCAGTCCCCACAGACCTTTCCATGGTTTACCCCAGACGCTTCACATGCTCTGGTTCAATCCATTGACAGCACGTTGACTCTGCCATACCACATCGCTCCAGTTCACTCTATTCCTTGCATGTCCTTCACTCTTCTGCATGTTCAGGCCCCGAATGCTCAAAATCCTTTTCACTCCAACCTTCCACATCTAATTTGGTCTGCTGATCCTTGTTCCCTCCCCTTCTGACACATATATCCTCTTTGTCAACCTTTCCTCACTCATTTTCTCCAATGTCCAAACCATTTCAACACAACCTCTTCTGCTCTTTCAACCACATTCTTTTTGTTACCATACATCTCTCTTACCCTTTCAAAACTTACTCGATCAAACCACCTCACACCACATAGTGTCCTCAAACATTTCATTTCCAACACATTCACCCTCCTCTGTATAACCCTATCTACAGCCCATGCCTTGCAACCATATATTATTGTTGGAGCTAATTAGTCCTTAAAATATACCCATTTCTGCTAGTCATCATTTTCAGTCACACTCCATGCCTCCCAATTATAACCTCAAATGCTGCATCATCTACTCCTGAATTCAAATGACCTACTACTAATACTTGATCCCTCACACAGAAATTGTTAATGCAATCACTTGGCTCCACCCAAAACACTTGCCTCTCTTCCTCACTTCTTTCAATACTAGGCACAGAGGCACAATCACCTATCTAATGTAATTCCCTTTCATTTTAAACCTTCATCAGCCTATGCACATTAAAACTCAGCACTCCCTGCTTGGCTCCTTCTGTTTCAGCTTTTAAAAAAGTGAAATATAACCTCCCACCCCTTTTAGTAGCTAAGACACATACAGAATCTGAGGGTACTACTCTGTCTGGCCTATCCTCATATATTCATACATATTTACATATCAGATGGCAAGGGGAGGTATGGAGGGTGAACTTTGCGATGCAGATTTACTATATAACCATTTTTTATGGTTACCATTTAAATATTAACATAATTTTATACACATTTATATATATTTACACTTCAAAAATGTTTCAAGAGGTTGGTAGCCTCTGAAGAATCACAGAAATTGACCAAGGCAACACTTAGCACCTATACAAATGTCGAAATACTGGCAGAGAAATTAATTAAGGCCCCACAAAACTACTGCTCAAATAAAGATTCACAGAGTCTACTAGGAAAGTCTTTCATGACTTTTGGAGTTTAAGGGTTCAATAGCCATGCTGACAACACACACACAAACACACCTTCACAGAGATCCACTTTCACATGGAACCACTCACCATCTCCTCTGACTTGCACACATGCTTTGATATCTCAATAAAATAATCCCTGAATTTAGAACCTCACCTTCCACATCATATATTTGTAACACCATCACCTTCCACAAAGCATTTCTATCAACTCTATCATATTTTTTCTAAAGGTCCTAAGCATTTCTTGCAAAAAATCCATAAAAGCAAACACGCAGTCCACATATCCTCTGCTACTCATAAAGTCACACTGCTTCTCCCTGTTTAGTTGTGCATAAAACTCAGCATATGTATTTCAAGGGCTTTGAGTATTCACTTCTCTCCCTCATGCCTTTATACAAGGGCACTATTAATGCACTCTGCCAATCCTCAAGCACCTCTTCTTCCAATATACATATGCTAAAAAACATATCTTTCTCTTAAAATTAAACTGCAATCTCGTCCACTCTTGCATCCTAGCATATTATACAGGGCTTTTGTTACCTCCTCTCTTTTTCCCCAAACCATTAGCTTGGACTTTCTCACTCCCCTTACCACATGTATGCCATCCTATCCTTTAATACATGAGATTCCCTCAAAATACTCACTCCATCTCAATTTCCCTTCTTATTTCCTATAAATAAAAGATTCTTCTTGAAAGAAACAAACATAAGTAAAACATTCTGGTTGAAAGAAACAATCAAAATCTTATAATCAACACTGAAAATTAGATTGTAATTTTTATTTCCAGGGTTCTAGAAAAGCATAGCATAATGAAGTTTCAGTAAAAAGTGTTTGAAGTTTCATAGTGGATTTTAATACAGGTATCACAGTGAATAAGTGCTTCAGTCTGATCTCATTTACCAAAAAGGATTGGTAGAACTTTACAAACACAATAGATAGAAAATATGCTCTTACCTGTAGGCTCTGGTGTGGCTGAGTTTGGGTAATCTATATCATCTGACTTCATGTTGGCCAGGGCTGGATCTAATTGGTTTTGGTCTAAAACTAGGCTCTCATATTCTGCCCTGCTGGAAGGTGAACAATGGGCCACGAGGAAAGGAGAATAATAAACGAATTAAGTTTTCATATAAAATAAATGTGTTTGATGATTTCATGATATTTACAAAAACATTAATGGCTACTTTTTCAATATAACCCTTCAGCAAAAGGGAGATCACTATATAATAATAATGTACTTTAAAAGTATCAATACAAGGGTTGCTAAAAGTTATTGTACAATTCAAAATTATATAACTTCATTCAATCAGTGAGATCTTATTTGTTCCTTGCAAATCTAGTGAATGGAATTAATGGGCTTTAAATTAGTAAATACATGTATATCATCATCAAACTTATCTCTCCTACATTTTCTTTACAGTAACAGCCACAGATTAACCCAACATAAATGAATGGTTGGCACATTCTGTGCATCTAACATCTATGGACTATTCATTCTGAGCTGTACTTCAAGATAAAGTGTACAATGACGTGTGCCTTTACCTATGTGTTTCACCACACTCATTAGCAAAAGCCTCTGCTAAAATGTCTAAGATCTTATCTGAGCAGATGAAAAAATACTGAGACGATAAGTCTTCAGTTTAAACCTAAGAACTATGTTTTCTCATTATATGGTCAAATATTCTTTTTAGTTATATTATCTTTACCATCTAGTAACTTTTGATAATCCCTGTATATTTGCTACCCCCTCAAAATTTGTTAAGTACATCTGCCATACATTTTAATGCTCCTTGTTCACAAAATTTACATTTCTCACAAGTACAGTTAAGTAGGCAAAAGATAACCCTCTCTCTATGTCAATACATTGATTTGACATTTTCCAAAATTCATAACTCATGGAAGATTTTTTTTCACAAGGAAATAACTTTCTCTATATGTGTATCCTGACACACACTAACTCCATCCCTCTATCTTCATATGCTCATCCACATACTGGCTTCCCTAAAATATGCGAATGCCCAAAAAGCTTTCACTCTTTCCTTATTCATATTCCGCAAATGTCTGCAGCAACTTTACATCTTGTATATGACGTCATCTATCAATTGTAATATTCATATTCACACACTCTCATTCCACTTTCTTAATCTTAGTGCCCCTCATTAAAGACATATTACCTGCTCAAATCCAATAAGTATTCACAAAACTACTGACTTTTCAAACTAGGTACATCAAGGTATTTCATTAATTCCAAGACTGATAAGTAAATAGTTAAATAACACTCTGGAGTTTCTAATTCATTGGTTTAGCACAACTCTTGCTTCATTAATAATTCATTGCCATCCACCAGAAAATTATCTGACATGTTCAAAGAAGCTATCCTTAACCATTTTGCCAAAATGTAATAAATGATGTGAATGCTGCTCGTCTTTTTGACAACTAAGATTAGAAAAAAATTTAGTCTACTTGCAAGACACTGCTTGAAATGCACTGAAAGGTGAGCCTTGTATAGATATAAAGAAATTTCTGATATCCAGTACTAACCTAACTTTTTTCTCACTCTATAGATTATTACACTACTATAAATAAAACATAAAATTGCATATTCACAATTATAAAAGTGTTCCAGCTCTTAATATGTCAATGACATTCAATTGCAAGATAATGCTTTTCATTAATTCACAATGGTGCTCCTCCCCCATCCTTTCTCAAGGTTGTGCTTATTTCACTTCCTTTACTTATAGCTGCAACTCTGGAGTCCAACTAATTCCATTTATTAAAACTCATTTACCATCACTAATCTCATATCTAGTGTCATCTTTCTGGTGTTAATTATGGAAATAAAGCTATTAGAATTGGGAAATTTATGCTACCTATAATTACCTAAATGGTAGAGTATGCTGCTATCAATTCAGTGAGTACAAGTATAATATAATTTAAGCTTTACATGTGTCTAAATATAAATGTGCATGAATATTATGTACAAACAAGAAATTACTACCTTATAACATAATTCACACAAATGATATTCTGTTCATCGCCGTTTTTGCTATTGACAACGACAGTTGCACAGGTCTGCATCCATGTATAGCCTCCAGTTTTGTTCAACAACCGGAAATACGGACTCATAACTTGACCTTTCTGGATCACTGGAATAGCAAAAGGAAAATAATTTAAAGAAAAGTTGCTGACAATTAGTCAGTACTTAACATTCTAGAATTCTAGGATAGGGATGTGTTTTATCTATATCTACCAATCTCTCTCTCTCTCTATCATATGCTATTTCCTGTGTGGTGAGGTAGCAACAGAAATGGATGGAGGCAAGCAAGTATGAATATGTACATGTGTATATATGTATATATCTGTGTATGTATATGTTGATATGTATAGGTATATACATGTGCGTGTATGGGCGTTTATGTATATATATGTGTATATAGGTGGATGAGCCATTCTTTGTTTCCTGGTGCTACCTCACTGATGTGGGAAACAGCAATAAACTATGATAAAGAATAATAATTGGTGGAATGCATGCATAGTGCCAATGTATACAAAGGAAAAGGGGATAAAGGTGAGTGTTCAAACTACAGAGGCATAAGTTTGTTGAGCATTCCTGGGAAATCATATGAGAGAGTGTTGATTGTAAAGGTGCCTTCACAGAGCATCAAACTGGGGAAGAGCAGTGGGGTTTCAGAAGTGGTAGAGGATGTGTGAATCAGGTGTTTGGTTTGAAGAATGTATGCGAGAAATACTTAGTAAACAGATGGATTTGTATGTAGCATTTATGGATCTGGAGAAGGCATATGATAGAGTAGATAGAAATGCTTTGTACAAGGTTTTAAGAGTATATGGTGTGGGAGGTAAGTTGCTTGAAGCAGTGAAAAGTTTTTACCTAGGAAAAGAGGAGAGTGCTTGGTTCCCAGTGAATGTTGGTTTGCAGCAGGGGGGTGTGATGTCCCCCATGGTTGTTTGGTTTATTTATGGTTGGGTGGTTAGGGAGGTAAATGCAAGAGCTTTGGAGAGAAGAGCAAGTATGCAGTCTGTTGTGGATAAGAGAGCCTGGGAAGTCAGTTGTTGTTCACTGATGATACATCTCTAGTGGCTGATTCAGGAAAGAAACTGCAAAGATTGGTGACTGAGTCTGGAAAAGTGTGTGAAAAGAGAAAGTTGACAGTAAATGTGAATAAAAGCAAAGTTATTAGGTTCAGTAGTGTTGAGGGACACGTTAATTGGGATGTAAGTTTGAATGGAGAAGAATTGGAGGAAGTGAAGTGTTTTAGATATCTGGGAGTGGACTTAGCAGCAGATGGAACCATGGAAGTGGAAGTGAGTCACAGGGTGGGGAGGGGGCAAAGGTTCTGTACGGAGGGAGAGAACAATATCTTGGAGAGCAAAAATGGGTGTGTTTGAAGGAAAAGTAGTTCCAACAATGTTATATGGTTGTGAGGCATGGTCTATAGACAGGGTGGTACAGAGGAGGGTGAATGTGTTGCAAATGAAATGTTTGAGGACAATATGTGGCATGAGGTGGTTTCATTGATTAAGTAATGAAAGGGTAAGAGAGATGTGTGGAAATAAAAAGAGTGTGACTGAGAGAGCAGAAGAGGATGTGTTGAAATGGTCTGGACATATGGAGAGAATGAGTGAGGAATGACTGACAAAGAGGATATATGTGTCAGAGGTGAAGGGAACAAGGAGAAGCGGGAGACCAAATTGGAGGTGGAAGGTTGGAGTGAAAAAGATTTTGAGTGATCAGGGCCTGAATGTACAGGAGGGTGAGAGGCATGCAAGGAATAGAGTGAACTGGAATGATGTGGTATACTGGGGTCGACATGCTGTCAATGGACTGAATCAGGACATGAGAAGAGTCTGGGATAAACTACGGAAAGGTTTGTGAGGAGCTGTGGTTTTGGTGCATTACACATGAAAGCTAGAGACTGTGTGTGAATGAATGTGGCCTTTTTTGTCTGTCTTTCCTGGTGCTACCTCGCTGAAGCTGTACCTTCTCTGTGAGTTCTTTGTAAAAGCTATGATCAAACCTGATAAGCATATTCAGAATATGGTCTTACGCAGGATATGAATATCTTGCTGAATATTTCTTTATCCATGTACTTGAAAGCTATCCTCATATTTGCCAGCAAACAGTTTGTCTCCTTAACTATTTTCTTAATATGGGACTCTGGTGACATTTAAGGACAACTACTCCCAAGTCCCTATCACACACAGAATCCTTAAGCTTATTTCCTGTTAGATAATGATCATATTGAGGTCATCAATTGCTTTGTCCTATCCTCATTACTTTACAGGTTGAATTTCATCAGCCAAGTCCAGTCCAACTAGTCAATTTTGGTCCCCATGTAAGCTGGTGTGATCTTCCTTACTTTCCACTGTAAGCATATTCAGAGAGGAATCTATATCTTCAGTTAAGTCATTAATATAAATAAGGAGTAATGGTCCCAGAACCAAATCCCATGGTAATCCATTGATCACCTCAACCCATTTGAAAAAGGCTCCTCTGATGTGTTCACTGACATAATCTTCTATGCAACGATGGAATTTACCCCCCTTATCCCAGCTTGGTGATCCGGCATTTTAATCAGTCTCCTATGTGGCATAGTGTCAAATGCTTTCTGGCAGACCAGATGCAGACAGTCCATCCAGCCTTCCCTTCTGTCCAGGACTGATCTCACTCTCTCATAAAACTGTGAGAGGTTAGTTACACATTACCCCCTTTCCCTAAAATCATGTTCTCTCTCATTTTGCTTCTGTAGAAAGTCATCCACTTGCCTTCAAATGATCTTTTCTCCAGCCTTACACACTAAACTTGTTAGTGAGACTGGTCTGTAGTTCAATGCCTGTTCTCGGTTGCCTTTCTTATTACAGGTAGCATGTTTGCCGTTTTCCATTTACTAGGCACTACATGTCTCTCCAGATTCATGTCGAACATTAATATAAGTGGACTATCAAGCATATCTGCAAACCTCTTGAGCACTTACGATGCAATTTCATCAAGACCATGAGACTTGTATAGGTCAAGTCCTATTAATATTCTGCTAATATCTTTTCTAAACATCTTAATTTCCAAAACCTCCTCCCTATTCCATCTCACTGGTATTGAGGTTATAGTGTCTTCCACTGTCCAAACACTGTGAACTTGATATTTAGTTCCCCATATATCCTTACATCATCCACTACAATTACAACTGAATAGTAAGTGCTTGGTGTCTTTTTGTGGTAGCTGCAACATGGGTATGGAGTGTCAAAATCACGTTTGTAGTGTTATAGTGATGTGTGATGTCCAGATCATAATCAAGAGAATGCGATGAGCTTTTTGAGGTGTGTGGTTTCTGACTGGTGTATGACCCTTTTCTTTTAGACTGATGCTTCTGTAAGCATGGTAATAAGGATCTTTGTCTCAGATGCCCTATGTTTCTAAAATACTGGAAAGAGATCAACTGAAAAAACAGTACTATGCACAATGACTGCAAGTTAATGGTTTTATGTTTATATTTTTTTTGTGTTATGAGGGAAAACTTTCATGTTTTTTTGAAGTTATCAACAGAATTATGAGTGTACTTACAATCAACATGCGTTTTGCGTAATTTTTCTACATCCTGACCATGACAAAGTGAGTATAAGGATCTGCCTTGGAGCTCATCAGGTGTGTAGTCTAGCAAATCTGCCACTCTGAGGAGAGAAATGATCACATTAGTGGCAGCTCTCTCATACATCATACTGAGACCTGTTTGAAATACAACTTGTATGATGTATGATATCTGATGGATACATGTTATAAGGACCTTTAGTTATGTATTGCATGGAAAATCCAATTTACAAAGACTACCCAAACAATTCTTAACTGTCATGTTAACTGGAAAATATCTTGCAACAGAACTGGATTACATCTTGTTCATTAATCATTTCAAGATCATGTAAAAGACTGAACAGCAAGGGACTTACTTTGGTTCACAATGAGCTATTCTGAAGTCAAAAGTTATCCTGGTTACAAACATATCTGACTCGAGCCGAACTTCATGAACTGAAGGTGGAGGGAGTGCAATAGCCAGAGCTACCAAACCCATCAACTGTGGTGGGTTTTTCCGGGAGTGACTGAAGATATACTGAGGTCTCAAGTGACCCAGCACCAACATGACCTGAACAAACAAACAGAACTCTCTTGTTAGGTATAATTATACAGAACACAATCATTTATCTTTTGTGTTATACTTACCTGTGCAGCTAATCAAGATGTTTCACTTATTTCCTTAAAATGCTTTGGTAATACTTAACTAACTGGAGTAGCATTTACCAAGATTGTGATCAGTGCTTTTGTGTTCTGATTATGTGAAATTGCTGTTGCAAGTTGAGTGATTTCTGAGTGTGGGATTTTTGTTTTCCACTCTTTCTATATAAAACAAAGAGTTAGTGGTAAGGTTAAGAGGGACTAGGGAGATGTTGGGTTACAAAATTAATGGTGTAAAATACCATCCGGGGAAAAAAAACAATAATAACCAGCCTATCTTAATGCTTCAGTCAGATGTCTTGTGTAATCTGTTATCAGTTAAAATTTCATCATTATTAAAATCTGTACTCAATTTTAAAGCACATGATGCCTTTAGTATGGAAGGTAGACAGCGCATGCAGTGCTGTGAAGATATTGGAAGCTGATCCTGTGTGATACCCATGAATTTAAGGATTTACGAAATATCTACACAGATATCTGAACTCACTCAAAGTATATGCAAAACTTGGATTCACACATTACTTATAAAATCTCTAAGACACTATATAAGGATTTCATACTGATATGTAACAAGGGTGCTCTATATTGCTTATGTTCTGCATTACTCATGGTGTACACTGGACAGCCGTGTACACCATGGTTATACTCTCAGACCCATATGTATGTACCCCTTCAGAAGTGCAAACTTACTCCTGGGGTACAACATGCACCCCAGGTTGGGAACCCATGTTCTAGCCAATACAAGCACGTTTTCTTGTAGTACAGATTCATTTGGTTTGTTATTGACATATGATCTGAATAATGCTCTATAAAACCTGTAAATGCACCATGTGAATGTTTTTGGCAGCAGTCCACAGAACAGCTAATTTTCCAAAGTCTGAGGACAATGGAAAATGTTGAAATGCCATAGGTGTCTTTTCTGTTTGTACACAATTGGTTAAATTTGAATGAAAGTATTATGAATGCATTATTCACAGTTTCACCTGATCATTTTTGAGTGTTTTTATCCCCTCTATTTCCCTCCACTTCAAAGTTCTATCCAGTTACTGCAAATCTAAAATTTATAGTTTAAGGAGATCCACTCTAAAATACTGCTGGTACCAAAAAAAATAGCACATATGTCTTACATGATTTTACCAGTGTGTCACAACTAACATTCTCATAACAGATAAACAAAATGATATCTCTTTTTATGAGCTGTTGTTACCATTATTATTTACATCTAGATCCAAGAGGACTTTTGTCTTCACTTGGCTAATTAATGAACTTTTTTTTTCCATCAAAACTTTTCCCGAAACCTCGCTCTTTGAGAGCACTTCATCCTCACACTACACAAACCCTACTTTCCTCACTGCCTTCCAGACTCTTGTTTTCCAGTCATATTTCAGCATGAAACTCACCCTGTAACCTGAAGTCTTGAAGTGGCAGCCTCTCTTGGTTAGCGTGGATTTCATTCGTATACAGAAAGCCCGGTCATAACCCTTGTACTGGGAACTGCTGTTGAGGGCCATACATGATGCCACTGTGAACAAACAACCCAATGTTAAAAAAAATGAGGAAATAATTAGCAGTGGACAGAGTGCAATGTCTTGTATTCATTAAGCATGCAGAGGGCATCGCTATTTTTGAAGCGATGAAATGATGTTTCCAAAGCATTACATCTGTGATATCAACAAATGGATGGACTAACAGTTCCAATCAACAGGAAAAAATCGATAGAAGAGGATACAAATAAGACTAAATTGCACTTTATAAAGAAACATGGCTAAAGGAGATGGTGTGGTGGGATAAGGATGGAGTAAAACTGACCACCACAAAGGTTTTTATAGAGTTGAGTTAAAGGCTGCAACTTGTCACTTGCTCAAAGGCATTATATATACCAGTTGTAAGTCTGCCATCTTACAGAACTGGATACAAATGAGTAATGGAAGTTTTCTTCCTATATGAACATTTGGAAATACAGCTGACAGACATTACTCTTGAATCATGAAAAGCAGAGGAGACAGATTCAAGTAACAGTGGAAATAATGGTACTTAAATGTGATAGGTTGTATCAAAGAGTGATTAAGGATTTTTTTTCAGACAACTGAGAATTCAGACAATTCCTTAATGTTTGCCAAGTTTTGGAAATCGCATGAAAGTTTTTCAGGTACAGACCCATACATATGAGTCTGGGGAGTGAGCAGTGTTAACTTAAGAAGAAGAATACGATAAAAAAAAGGTGATCTTTTGAACTGAAACGGGATATGAAAGAAATCTTACATTGTGAGATTTTCCTGCTCCATGAAACCAATAAGACTGGGAAAAGTACATGAAAAAATGTGATTTCCATTATGATCCATGAAACTTCAGAAGAGAATAACTTTCATAAGATCCTTGGCTGACAAACGAATAAAAAAAAATTGAAAAAAAGTCTAAGGTTGACATATGACAAGCAAAAGGGGATAACTACGAGGAACAAAGACACTTACAAAATCTATCATGCTAACAAGCAAAAATTCTCTCCTGCTGGAATGAAACAATATTCAAAATACGATACCATTACTTCATGCTAAATGATCCATTATAATTACTCGGTGTATCTAAGAAGCCAATCATTCATAACAGTGATGCAACCATAAAAGGGACACATTACAATCCTAAATACAGGCTGTCTGTTAAAAGTCCGGACTATAGGAATATGTTTACTTTTTTTTTTTTAACTTTCCGTTCAACAAACGTTCAGAATATATGGACGTGCGTACACACACACACACACACACACACACACACATTCTTACACACACACACACACACACACATTCTTACACACACACACACACACATTCTTACACACAGACACGAAAGTTCACGCTGTGAAATCTGAACATCTGTTGAACTTGGTGAACTGTGGTAAATTCTGACAAGAGTTCAGACTTTTGTGAAGTGCACAGTAGGATGCATCTGCTCGCTAACTGCATAGCTAACCGTACCTAGCGACACTCACTGTTTTCCTTGACTCTCTCAAAGACCTTCAAACATTATATATATATATATATATATATATATATATATATATATATATATATATATATATATATATATATATATATTTTTTTTTTTTTTTTCATAATTTCTTTCACTCTAAAATGCTAGAGAAAAAGACTAAAATATTCAGTTGACCCTAGTAGGAGACCACGGGATGGATTAATATTTTAGTAGACATTTTAGTTTATGTTCTACTTCAACCTTACAAAATACGTTTCCAGAAATCAGTAAAACAGGTAAACAGACAAGCAAAAGTTAAGGCAGCTTATGTAAATATATATTTTTTTTTCGTAATATGCAACATAAAAGGACAAATATAAAGCATAACATACACAGAGAGCAGCTGCTGCTGACATGATGCCCGCAAATCTTGTCCACGGGACCACATCTGCCTCTCTCTTCACCTGCGGGTTTTTTTTTTTTTTTATATATATATTTCAATTTATTCATTTCTTTTAGTTACTGGCTTCTGGATCCCTCCACCGCGACAGAAGTGAGTGTTGTGTTATTACGGTTAGTGCGTACTTACGTGCAGGCTTACCGTCAGGGTTCATGGTTCCCTGTGACCCTGTCGCCCCTTCCTCTGACCCTAAGGAGGAGGGGGAGGGCAAGGGCTGACCTGTGGCCAAGGTCAGGCCCAGCTGGTCGGCCAACTCCTGGTGGTCTTGTGGGTGGATGTAGTCGAACACGTTGCTGCCAGTCATTTCCACCTGCCGGAGAGAGAAATGTAATTCAATTGTTTCCAGATGATTAGGAGAGGAACCCATGCGTGGCGCTGTGAAAACACACATTAAAATTCTAACTAACACCTTATTTTTCTGCGTTATTATTGTGAATATTTTACACACACACACACACACACATATCATATATATATATATATATATATATATATATATATATATATATATATATATATATATATATATATATATATTACAGTTTTGAGAGTTTCTGGCAATGCCATTGTAGGATAACATTTCACAAATTATAATCGTCAGCTGAATGAGGTTCATCATCTCTGGGATGAACTTTCGGGGATGTTCAGTCTTTCTGGGATAATTCTTCTCTGCGTCACTTTAGGAAGTAGGGGGTACTTCCTGTTTTGCTAAGTCTCCCCTTCCTTAAACGCGAGCCTTGTTGCATCACACTTTCATTTATCACCTCTTTTGGAGGATGTTCCATGACACATCTCGTTCTCTGCGGATGTTCCATATCTCGTTTTCTTCTCATTCATCCCACTTGTCATTTTTCCTTCGTATCTCAGTTGATTTCGTTTTGTTTCTCTTTCTTCTGCCTTAGTAATGTTAGTGACTCTTGTGATATATTAAGACCTTTCCCCACACAGTTCTCCATTTCAACCTGGGCTACGGGGAGTGAAGGCCACCCCCCCCCCCGCCTCTCCCCCAAAAAAAGACCACCAGATTCGTGATCACACTCCCCCTCTCTCTTCTCCCAACGCCTCCCAGCATTCTCTCTCTCTCTCTCTCTCTCTCTCTCTCTCTCTCTCTCTCTCTCTCTCTCTCTCTCTCTCTCTCTCTTCCAGTACGTGCGGCCTCTGCCTCTCACCACACGGATTGTGCCTACCTCTCTCCCCATTTCTCGTGTTTGTTTCCCCCCACCATCCTGCGTGTGCCTCTGTCCTTTTAGCTTACACACACACACACACACACACACACACACACACACACACACACACACACTTACACTCTCTCTCTCTCTCTCTCTCTCTCTCTCTCTCTCTCTCTCTCTCTCTCTCTCTCTCTCCTTTGAAGTGCTTGTCGTCAGTTCACCCGTTCCTTCCCAAGTGTTCGATATTCTCTCCCTCATCCTCACACAGTTCCCCCAGGGCTGAGGATGTTTCTCCCTCGCTGCCCCCTCGTGTTGGAGGTTTCTCCCTACGATTCGCCAACACACGCCCTGCGTGCTGAAGGGTGGGCGTGGTGATCCACACTCTTGCCCTGAGGTAGGGAGGGGGGTTGGTGGTCGGTTACTCTCCCTTTTCTTCCTTCCTCCGCCATGTCTGTCATATCAGATATCCTCCCTCTCCTCTACCCACCATTATCCTCTGTCTCGGGCGTTACATATTCCTCGACGTCTTCTATCCCCGCCGCTCCCTACCGCCTCTCCCTCCTATCCCTTAACCGCTATCCATGACCGTCTATCCACCCTTAAGCCAGTTAGTCTCTCTCCCTACAACTACCCTCCCTGAATATATATATATATATATATATATATATATACAGTCTCCCTCTGCCAGCCACTGCCCTGAGGCTTGGTGGTGGAGATTCTCCCTTTCTCTCTTCTTCTTCTTCTTTTCCTCCTCCTCCTCCAATGGTGGTGATGGTGGTGTTGTTGGAGGAGGCTGGGGGAGGGTCGGGGGAAGAGCACCACCCCCCTCCCCTCCCCCTCCCTCCCACGGCAGTATCGAGCCGCCCGGCCGTAGTGGGGGTCGTGGCTGGCATCCCAAGTAGGTGAAGCCGCAATGCGAACACGACCAGAGGTGGGGACTCCAGCGGCGGCGGCGGCACCACGCCCGTCCCTCATGCCACACACACTCACACACACACACACACACACACACACGCCCTCCTCCTCCTCTTCCTTCATACAGGCGGCGCAGCAGGAGGAAGAGGAGGAGGAGGAAGAGGAGGAGGAGGAGGAAGCCCTGGGGCAAAGCCATCCCTCCAACCTACTCCTTCTGTTAGGTGGGAGACATTGGGGGGGCCTAGTCAGAGGAGTCCCGCTCCCGAAACCTACTCAGTTCTTCTGTAGGTGGTGACTGCGTTCATGGAGAAGCCTCAAGCCCCACAAGTTCTGGGGTCGAAGTACAAAGAGATCGAAATAGCGACTCTCCAAACCTACCCTTCCTCCTGCAGGTGGCTCACTGTAAATGGGGACGGATGGTCTGATCTACAGGGGGAAAATCTCTAGGCCTCCAAGCATGGGAATTTCCAACCAACTCCCACGACTGTACAGGGGAGATGTATACGTGGGTGTGTGTACGTGTGTTTGACTCGGGGAGGAACCTTATGGCCAGTAAGTTAGGTGGTGCCACATATCCTCAACGTCCTCCGTTCTGTAAGTGGAGGGTCCAGATAGGTGACGACTGGAGTCCTAAAGACTCCATAGGGAGCTTATCTCTGGCATTCTCCTCACTCATGTGTAGGGGGCGGTGACGTGTATCCTAGCGCACTACTGGACTGACAGAGGAGAAAATGGGTTAAATGTCTTCAAAGATCAAAATGAATGAATTTTATCAACTCTCTTGAGTCATTTTCTTAAAGAAGAATATTCACGAATACTTCTTCTACTGCTACTACTACTACTACAACTACTGCTACTACTATTACTACTACCACTACTAGTAATAATTATGATAAAACTAATGATTCTTGAAACATTCTCTATTATAAATTATCATATGAGTAAACAATATCATTCCTCTGTTTCGTAGGTGTTTGTTTGTACCCAGGTCCCATAATGGCAGCCGTGTTCTCCTGAAGGTCCTCCTAGGTCGTGTTCACCTATTACCCCAGGTTCCTCCCAGGTCTTGTCCACGTATTACCCCAGGTCCCTTTCTAAAGACACAGGGTCGTCCCTACCCATCCCACGGGGGCGTGGGAGCGGTACTCACCTGTGAGAGGCCGAGGTATATGGAGACGGTCTCGGAAATGTATAGGAACCTTCCGTCGGCAGCCAAGGTGAAGGCAAACCCGTCCAGGCTCTGGAGGATGTGGGTGCCCTGGTGCACCTCGAAGATGTCCATGGTCATCCCGGACATAGATCGCGGTCTGATGTTGCCACCGGCTGCGTCCGACACAAAAGGAAGGTCTCACATTAGTCGGTGGTGATGATGTAGTGGTGATGGTGGTGGTGGTGGCACAGTGGTTGTATTGGTGGTGATGGCAGTGGTGTGTGGTGGTGGTGGTGGCACAGTGGTTGTATTGGTGGTGATGGCAGTGGTGTGTGGTGGTGGTGGTGGCACAGTGGTTGTATTGGTGGTGATGGCAGTGGTGTGTGGTGGTGGTGGTGGAGAGGGGAAGGCAGTATTAACTTAGCCAGCTAGTTATGAACAATCAGTGACTCGGATATTTCCCAATAACTTCCCTGAGGAAGAATTTATATATATGTGTGTGTGTGTACCCAGTCCTCTCTCCCCCAACCACAGGGAGAAGGGGGTGAGTGGAGAAATCTCCTCCTCACCTCCTCCCCACTCCCTGTTCTTCTATGACCTCCCCTTTCCCTCCTCACTTTCAGTGCACAGGTCCCCATACAAGCTCCTGCAGCGGATGATTTCACCTCACCACAAGTGTAGAGGGAACCTCATTCACTTCCTTCAGATCACCTTTACGGCTTTCACGGATGAGGTCGACTGCAAATCTCTCCTACGTCGCTCCTTCCTGGTCCTCGTCTCATGAGGTCTCGGTAAATCCACGCTTGTGACCCCCCTCACCCTCTATAAGAAGTGACACGGTGTAGCATAAGTCTTTGCTTTTTAGACTTCCGCCGTTTGACTTTTCTGTCTCCTCCCGGTTCCCTTTCTGCTCGGTCTATCGTGGTGGTCAACGATGGTGCAAAATTCTTCATCGTATCTTCTCGACTGTGGTGTTCCTCAGGGATCAGTGCTATCGCCTCTCTCATTCCTTCTCTCTATAAATGATCTTTCCTCGACATCCGAAAACCCATCCACTCCTACGCCGATGATTCCATTCTACACACACACACACACCACCTCGCTTTCCCTCTCCTCCTCACTCCAATACTCGCTCTTTTTCTCGCGCTGAACATGAATTCCCTCTCTTAATGCGGACCTGTGCAGTAGCGTCTTGGAATGAGAGAGCGGTACACTGGTAAAATTCAATTATGCAAAGAACCCCACTTCTAGTAACATCTCTTTCTAAATATAACTAATTTCCCAACTATTCAATTTCAAACCACTACAATTCAACCTTGCAGTAAAAAAAAAAAAAAATATTAGGGCATTAACAATATATCCTCCACTATCTTGAAAACCCTTTTAGAACGCACTACATAATCTGCTTTCCTTCCCCCCAAAAAAATCTTGGTTGGTCTTGTAAACCCTTAAAAATGTGCCACATAGAACCTGCTTTTGGCCTCAAAAAAAAAAAAAGCCTTGCTGGTGTTGGACATTTGCTATTGCCGTATCTAGAGTGTGGTCTTCATACCATTCTCGAGTTTGGAGCATTTACTCGCATGTCCTGGCGTGGCTCTTCATGCAAAAAGGTGGGCGGGACCCAGTCGCGTCTCTACCTTGAACCAACACTCCACAAAGTGTCACCTCTCGTCACCCACCCCTCCCCGTCCACCATGATGTTGTTGGCTCCTCCCTGTTCTACAGGTATTGTGACGGTTATGATAGAAACTGGAGGGTTGACATGATTTGGTAGATGGTATCAAACATGGTTTTTACAAGGATGATATGATATGTCACTTGGCAGAAGGATGATAAACATGATCATAAGGTTCATAAACATGAGCATAAGGATGATAAACATGATCATAAGGTTCATAAACATGAGCATAAGGATGATAAACATGATCATAAGGTTGATAAACGATTATAAGTGTATCAACAGGACTAGAAACATATGATTCTGATAATTAAAAAGAAATAATGCGGATGATTAGGAGACTAGTGGCGCCCCGGACGAGAAACCATCAAGACCCCCAGGATGATAAACAGATCCTCCAGGACGATAAACAGAACCTCCAGGATGATAAACAGAACCTCCAGGACGATAAACAGAACCTCCAGGATGATAAACAGATCCTCCAGGACGATAAACAGGTCCTCCAGGACGATAAACAGATCCTCCAGGATGATAAACAGGTCCTCCAGGATGATAAACAGATCCTCCAGGATGATAAACAGGTCCTCCAGGACGATAAACAGATCCTCCAGGACGATATACAGAGGCAGCAACGGGAACAACAACAACAACAACAACAACAACAACAACATTGCAATGTATGAAACAATAAGAACAAGAACAACAGTAACCACTACAGCAGCAGCTACAACATACAACAACAGCACTACAACAGGGGTGGAAGAGGGGGATGGGGGGGTAAGGCACTTAAAAAAAAAAGGGGGGGTGGGAAGGGGGGAGGGGGGTCAGAAGTGAAGAGGTGCAGGAGCAGAGCGGCTGGTGGACGGACGCACGCGTACCGGGCGTAACCCACTCCATAAACACGGGTTCACAAAAGTGTAAAATAACTCCACGGGGGAAGGGAGAGAACCCTACCTCCTCCCCTTCCCCCTTCCCGCTGGTTGGTGTGTGGACCATGCTGTGGTCTGTTGTGCACGACGGAGAGACGTGAGGCCACCAAGGGATGGGGTGAGGGAAGTGAGAGGCCACTGGGAGTGGTGTGAGGGGGACAGAGAGAGAGAGAGAGAGAGAGAGAGAGAGAGAGAGAGAGAGAGAGAGAGAGAGAGAGAGAGAGAGAGAGAGAGAGAGTATGAGAGGCCACTAGATTTTTCTTAAGGGGAGTGCCACTGATATTGTGTAAGGGCAAGTGAGAGGTCACTAGTAGTGGTGTGAGGGGAGTGAAAGGCCACTACAAGTGATGTGAGGGGAGAGAGGCCAATGGTAGTGGTGTGAGGGGATTCTGAGGTACTGGGAGTGGTGTGAGAGGCCACTAGAAGTGATGTGAGGGGAGTGAGAGGCCACTTGAAGTGATGTGAGGGGAGTGAGAGGCCACTAGATTGGTGTGTGAGGGGAATGAGAGGCCACTGGAGTTGAGAGGTAGGTGACACTGGCTCACGTTACATGAGATGGACACACAACACAAGAGGAAGTACAGGGTACACCATAGTCTTGTGTCCTGCAGTCTGTATTCTAGGTATGAGAACCTCCGTGGTATAGCGGTCAGCGCTGCTGAATGTGACGCCGCCCGGGATTCGAGTGCATGGGTTCGAATCTTGGGTGGCGGCAGTCCGTCCACAGTTAGACCAAGCTCTTCATCCTCCCCTCCCCGTAGGTAGGGCGATCAATCTGGTACATCGTTAATGAAATGGCTGTGATTAGGGCATTCAATTGCCTACGCCGTCTCAGGCTCTAAAAAAACAAACACAGTTGCTTAGAAATTGATGGCTAAGCGTTGTTTTTGCGTATAAACAAACATGGTTGCTTAATCATGAGGGACGAAGCGTTGCTTCTGTGTATAAACAACCATAAGTTGCATAATTACCGGTGGCTAAGCGTAGCTTCTGCGTATGTAGCATAAATGACTTTGAAGGACTGTTCTAACACTGACAGATGCGTATGGGGTGGGTGGGTGGGGTGTGGTCGTGTCTCTCTCTCTCCACCCTGGGTGTTGGGTCTGGAGAGAGAGAGAGAGAGAGAGAGAGAGAGAGAGAGAGAGAGAGAGAGAGAGAGAGGGAGAGAGAGAGAGAGACTGAGGTAGGAGGGAGTGGATGAGTGGGGAGCTAGCAACACAGAGCCTCTCCCCAAACCCAAGACACTTGGGTGGAGACAGTGATCTCCATCATCCGGGTGGACATCAACACCTACTTATCTCCCCCTCGCCCTCATCCCTCCCTCCCTCAACTCTCTCTCTCTCTCTTCTCTCTCTCTCTCTCTCTCTCTCTCTCTCTCTCTCTCTCTCTCTTAAACACACACACACACACATTATATATATATATATATATATATATATATATATATATATATATATATATATATATATATCCTAAATCTCTTTTTTTCTCTGTATTTCCGTTGTCAGTTCATAATTCTTACAATAAGAAAACATAAGTTAATAATAGGTACTTAGCCTTAAGTAAAACGCTTGTTTGCTTGCTTACTTAACTTGCTTGCTTGTTTAATTGCTTAGGGTGAAAACAGATCGATTTCTTGCTAAAACCGACTCTATGAAGCCTTTGACTATTTCTATAACTACGTCACACGATTTCTTAAGCACCTCAGAACACGGGGTTAACAACCCTCACGTATATCGTTCATGGTGGAGAAGGAGGTGGATGAAGTGGGCGTGTGGAAAGTAGAGGAATAAAGAACAAGAAAATGTATGGAGGTGGGGGGGAAGTATAGAGGCGAAGCCCTGATGAATCGAGAGAGAGAGAGAGAGAGAGAGAGAGAGAGAGAGAGAGAGAGAGAGAGAGAGAGAGAGAGAGAGAGAGAGATCCCATAATGTCTGCTGGCCTAATCCACCAGGCCCTCTGTGTGTGTGTGTGTGTGTGTGTGTGTGTTTCCCCGTAATCAACCCTCCATGTCCGCCCCCTTTATTATTACACTCCCGTTTTCTATGACGACTGGGGGGAGGGGGGGGTCCCCTCGGCGTCATCGGCTGACGCAAGAACCAAACCTAACCCAGCACGCTCCGGCCTGCGTGCACGCGCGTGCGCCTGGAAAAAATACGGCTCTCCATAAACTCCACACTGGCCACTCAAACTCCCTATGAAAACCGCAATCTACACTCAACAGACCGCAATCTACACCCAATAGACCGCAATCTACACCCAACAGACCGCAATCTACACCTAATAGACCGCAATCTACACCCAACAGACCGCAATCTACACCTAATAGACCGCAATCTACACCCAATAGACTGCAATCTACACCCAATAGACCGCAATCTACACCCAACAGACCGCAATCTACACCCAATAGACCGCAATCTACACCCAATAGACCGCAATCTACACCCAACAGACCGCAATCTACACCAACAACTTTCCATGAACTCTACTTCCTGCCACACAAACTCTCCATACACCATCACATGACCCCATGACTCAGCCACGAACGAAGAGCAAAGTTGCCCTTAACTCTCCATACACCATCACATGACCCCTTAACTCTCCACCGGATCCAATTCGATAAATCGAGGGTGCGCCTTCACCCTCACCACCATGCCTTCGACTCTACACTCATCTGCGATGAACCTAACTAGAGGAGGTGGTGACGCCGTGACGTCATCGATGGCCCGTCCAGCCAATCCCGGACGCGACCCACGACGTCACATGGGCGTCCGGCCACTCCCAGAGAGCGGATCGTGACGTCATCACGGGCGTCCGGCCAATCCCCAGACGACAACACGGGTGACGTCATCATGGACGTCCACCCAATCCCCGACGAGACCTCCCGGATCCTGACCCTCCCCCCCCCCCACACTATTACATTATGACCCCTGATGGCCCTGTAATCCCTGACCCCCGGATCACCGGCCACGCTAACTACCCCCGGCCGCCCTTGTAATTACAGTCGTTACGGCAGTTAACATCATTCACATCCCGGGAATTACGGCCCCCTAATGACCCCGACAATGGAAGAATATTAGTGATATGAGACCTGTTGATAGGGGGGGGGGAGGGGGGCAGGAGGAAGGGGGGAGGAGGGAGGAGGGAGGGGGGAACTGGTTAACCGTTTTCTTGTCCACTTCTCAAATTATCGAGACAAAAATTATTTTGCCACCGTTTTCTTCCTCGTTAACCGGCTCGTTAACAGCCTTGTTGGTAACTTGTCATCCTGGGTCATTTATCGTAATGCTTCATAAACAACTTCTTTGTTAAGCTGTGGACGGGTTGGTACACTCCCCAACACGACGGTACACGACACTTGAACACGACGGTACACGACACTTGAACACGACGGTACGCGACCCATGAACACGACGGTACACGACCCTTGAACACGACGGTACACGACACTTGAACACGACGGTACGTGACCCTTGAACACGACGGTACACGACCCTTGAACACGACGGTACACGACACTTGAACACGACGGTACGCGACCCTTTGGGTATGATGGCCTTGCCTTTGACCTGATCCTTTTGGAGTGTCCGCGAGTTCAGAGGTCACGTCATCATACCTAAGGGTTATCAAGGCCACGTCATCATACCTAAGGGTTATCAAGGTCACGTCATCATACCTAAGGGTTATCAAGGTCACGTCATCATACCTAAGGGTTATCAAGGCCACGTCATCATACCTAAGGGTTATCAAGGTCACGTCATCATACCTAAGGGTTATTAAGGCCACGTCATCATCGTCATCATACCTAAGGGTCGTACCGTCGTGCTCCAGAACACGACCTTGGTAATGAGTCGTTTATAACCGGACGACACAACGACCCCTCCCCCCCCTTGTGCACAAGCAAGGGGAAAAATTCCCGTGGAATTGATGGCTGTCAACTGCCGGAGCCGAGGTAGATGGTAGATTTGCGGGGGCGGGGGTCCAGGGGAAGGAGGGTCGATAGACTGTAGAGGAGAATTGATGGAAAGGGGGTTTTGGGAGGGAAGGGAAGGGAAGGGAAGGGGAGGGAGAGCTATGGATATAAGGCGAGTGGATGACGGAAGTACAATAGGGGAAGGATGGTGTGGTCCGAGTTGATGGATGGAAAGTGGTCTGTCGTCAAGCAACTTGGGGAAAAAAAATTAAGAAGTTGAGAGAGAGAGAGAGAGAGAGAGAGAGAGAGAGAGAGAGAGAGAGAGAGAGAGTCACGGTCCAGAGCATGACCAGTACTGGTCTCTTTCTCGAGTCAACTAAGCATTTCCGATCATTCAAATGGTCTTCCATATACACACTAAAAGTATCTTTTTATGTCCATAGACTTCAACATTTTTTTCCCATATCCCTGAAGACAAACCTTACGGCTCATAAACTTAATTCTCCCATATCTACCATATATATATATATATATATATATATATATATATATATATATATATATATATATATATATATTTCATTTTTTCATTCTTTTATTTATTTTCATATATTCGCCATTTCCCGCGTCGCCGAGATAGCGTTTAGAACAAAGGAATAAGCCTTCGAGGGAATATCCTTACTAGGCCCCCTTCTCTGTTCCTTCTTTTGGAAAATTAGGAAACGAGAGAGGAGGATTTCCAGCCCCCCGCTCCCTCCCCTTTTAGTCGCCTTGTACGACACGCAGGGAGTACGTGGGAAGTCTTCTTTCTCCCCTGTCCCCAGGGATAAGATTTTAAACATTATTATTTCTACTAGTTTCATTTACACTCGTTCGCATCCTTTGATGTCTCTGGTCCGATGTACACTTATGAGACCAGGTTCCACTGGCCTCACCAAGCCTTACAAAGACCATCAGTGACCATGAGTGAAAAAGTGTAGGTTAGTGTGTTATGAAGAACCCTCACACACCCTGACCATACCCAACCCACACACTCGGTCACCTCACACCACAGACCATACCCAACCCACACACTCACTCACTCACTTCACACCACAGACCATACCCAACCCACACACTCGCGCACCTCACACCACAGACCATACCCAACCCACACACTCGGTTACCTCACACCACAGACCATACCCAACCCACACACTCGCTCACCTCACACCACAGACCATACCCAACCCACACACTCACTCGCTCACTTCACACCACAGACCATACCCTACCACTCCTAGTGCACACATACCTTCCTTACCTGACAGTTCGAACCTCACCTTGACCATCACCCCCTCTCCACGTCCGCACACTCTCTCCTCATTTCACACAACAAACTTTCAACCATGGGAAAAAACTCTTTTCTTTTCCTACCTTTGTGGTCGATCACGGGTGTAGGGGGCGAGGGTCCGAGACAGAAGAATGGCATATTAACTATCTCTCGACACACACACACACACACACCCACACCCATACACACACACACACACACAAAGTATATATATATATATATATATATATATATATATATATATATATATATATATATATATATAAACAGTTGTGGCGGGAGCCATTCAGGTCACGTCATACAACTTATGCATAAGCCGCGGCCTCTCGCCATACACCACACACATCACGAGAACACAGGAGGCCAAGTAATACCCTACCACAGCGACATTCTGGACATTCCTGCCGCCCCTCCACTGAGCCCCTCAGCCCTAGAAGGGGAGTTGGGGGAGTCGGGTGGAGTGGGTCCCTGATATTCATAATTCACGCGGGTTCTCTGCCTTGTATGGCCCGTCACCTCCTCAGCTGACGACGAAGACGACTCTTCCCCCAGCCTAGCCTCCGCCTCCTCCTCCTCCTCCTCTTCCTCGTTCTTTGGAAGGACATTCTGTGGGTGTTTATGGTTTAGGGTTCTATGTGGTGGTGTGGTTCAGGGATGTCTTTATCTAAGGCTGGGTGTACATTCATACGAAGTGGTTCTTCATTTTCGTAAAGCGTGATCGAACTTTCCTTTTGTGACCGTTTTTATATATATATATGCTAGGTTAAGTTAGGTTTAGGTTAAGTTAGGTTTAGGTTAGGTTAGGTTTAGGTTAGGTTAGAGTTAGGTTTGGTTAGGTCAGAATTAGGTTAGACTGAAGTTAGGTTAGATTTGGGTTAGTTTAAGTTAGGTTAGGTTTGATTTAGGTTTGGTTTGGTTAAGTTAGGTTTGGTTTGGTTAGATTGAAGTTAGCTTTGATTTAAAAGTAAGGTTAGGTTAGGATTAACTTAGGTTAGGTTAGATTAGGTTAGGTTAGGTTTCATTTAGGATTGGTTACGGTAGATTTCGGTTAAGTTAGATTTATATTTCGGTTAGTTTGAATTAGATTTAAGTTCGGATAAGTCAGATTAGGTAGGAATTAAGTTAGGTTAAGGGTGAATAACCATATCGTACTACACGCCCTTTTCACAGACTGCTGACGTGCAAAACACCCTGAAAAATCATACACTGCTTTTTGTGTATGCAATACTGATATCAAACACATGTGCAGGCATATATGAATATCTACAACACACACACACACACACACACACACACACACACACACACACACACAGACAAATAAGAAAAATATCATATGTATCATCCTTGGGGACAGAGAAGAAAGAATACTTCCCACGTATTCCTTGTGTGTCGTAAAAGTCGACTAAAAGGGGAGGGAGCGGGGGAAGGGGGCTGGAAATCCTCCCCTTCTGTTTTAAAGAAGGACCAGAGAAGGGGGCCAAGTGAGGATTTTTCCCTTGAAAGGCTCGGTCATCTGTTCGTGACGCTACTTCGCTGACGCGGGAAATGGCGAAATTGAATGAAAAAAGAAAAACGTTTTCATGTTCGCTGTTTCCCGCGTGAGCGAGGCAGCGTCAAGAACAGGTGATAGATCCCTCGATGGAAAACTCCTCACACGAATCCTTGTTCTGTTCCTTCTTTTGGAAAGCAATACAGGAGGAGAGGATTTCCAGCCACCCGCTCCCGCCCCTCTTCGTTGCCTTCTGAGACACAGGGAATATGTGGGCAGCATTCTTTGTTCCCTATCCCCAGGGATATCTATCGATCTATCTATCTATCTATCTATCTATCTATATATCTTCTTTTTCAAACTATTCGCCATTTCCCGCATTAGCGAGGTAGCGTTAAGAACAGAGGACTGGACCTCTGAGGGAATACCCTCACCTGGCCCAATTCTCTGTTCCTTCTTTTGGAAAATTAAAAAAAATATATATATATATATATATATGTGTATATATATATATATATATATATATATATATATATATATATATATATATATATATATAGATAGAAAAAATCTATATATATATATATATATATATATACACACACACACACAATTGCCAGATTCTACCTGCAGCTTTTTATGCATGTTATGGGGATAGAAATTTACATTCCTGTTGCCCCGTTTCTCAACCTTTTATATATCAAACATGTCTTTCATTTTATGTATGCACGCACACACACACACACACACACACACACACACAGTCTCTGTCATGGACTTACTCGCTTACAGAGCTCCTCCTCCTCCTCCTCCTTGCCCTGCTTCTGCTTGGAGCGCAGTCGTATGATAAGACACCCACCACCTCACAAACGTTTCATTCCACGTCCCTGCAGGCAAAAACGTCCTCCTCCTCCACCTACTCCCATTCCCGTCCACCAACCCCACATCTAAAGCCAGCCACGAGGGGAAAGAGACACACACACACACACACACACACACCCGAGGTCGCTCATCTGGCCAACCGTTGTGGTTTCCATATTGCCTTCATTTGTCTTTGGGGAGCAGAAGTCACATATGTATATACCCGGGAATATGTGAGTGAGTGAGTGAGGAGGCGGGATGGCAGCCAGCCTCTCCAATTTGATGAGGGAGGCGATAAGCATGTCACTCGGGGTGGGGAGGGGAGGGACGGGACAGAGGGAGGAGGGAGGGAAAAAAAAGGGGAGGTTTTGGGGATGTATAAGGCAGTGTAGTGGGTGCGGATCTTGACACTTGCTGGGTATTACTGTCTCTCAAGAGTTTGCCTATGGTGATGTGGAGGGAAGGAAGGAGAGGAGGAGTAGAATAAGTGTGGGGAGGGGAGAGGAAGGGAGGGGAGACGAGGTGGTGGGTGGGAGAGGAGGAGGGAGAGAGAGAAAGGGGAGAGAGAGAGAGGGGTTAAAGGCTGTAGTAGATTGGGGTTTTTGCTTGTTGTTTGTTTGTTTGTTTGTTTGTTTGTTGTTGATGATGATGCAACGCGTGTGACGAGAACAAAACTACGTCACCGTAACATCAAAAATTACCACCGTCACCGTAACATCATAGGACGCCCACCGTCACCGTAACATCAAACAATGCCAACGTCGTCGTCACATCGTACGATACCGACCGTCACCGTAACATCGAACGACACCCACCGTCACCCTCACCACAATACCAACCCACAGCAGGTTTTCTACAGGTCCACGTGGGTTCTCTACAGCCTTAGGGCGTCTACGTTCTCTACAGGTCCACGTGGGTTCTCTACAGCCTTAGGGTGTCTGCGTTCTCTACAGGTCCACGTGGGTTCTCTACAGCCTTAGGGCGTCTGCGTTCTCTACAGGTCCACTTGGGTTCTCTACAGCCTTAGGGTGTCTGCGTTCTCTACAGGTCCCCTTGGGTTCTCTACAGCCTTAGGGCGTCTACGGGTCTGCCATCCCTTGTAACACCAAAGCCCCACCACTCCTCCAGCCACAGTGGTTGACGTCCTCTCATAAAATCAAAGACGAAGTGCTCCCGGGGGCGCTGTGTATCAAGAGTTAAATCCAAAACAGTGATAAGTTTGCAGCCAAGACCCACTCACAACACACACACACACACACACACACACACACACAGACACACGGTGCTAGCCAACTGTTCCTCTACGGGTGTCGCACACAGCCTCTCACCAACACAACTCCTCGACCCCTGTCAACACCTAGGAAGAAACACTAGAGACATTACGACGCCTCCAGCAACACAACAACTCGACCCCTGTCAACACCTAGGAAGAAACACTAGAGACATTACGGCGCCCCAGCAACACAACAACTCGACCCCTGTCAATACCTAGGAAGAAACACTAGACGCTCTACAACACCCTGTTCACCCCCTTCCACCTCTCTCATGCAAAAGACACAGTCGGCACAAACTCTGCGATTCTTTATGGTCTCCTACGACCCAGCTTCCATTCCTTGCTCTTCGGGTTCCTAGTCGCAAGAAATATGGCTATAGCTCTAGTTCCCTACATGCTAGATGACAACTAGATAGTTTGATCACAAGTATTCTCATAAACCATAGCGATAACTACCCATCTACGTCACAACTACCTCGTAAAGATATCATGCAAGTAATGCTGGGGTGACACAGGAGTGATGACGAGCTAGTGATGACGAACTAGTGATAATGAACAGTTGATCAGTTTGTTTTCGTATCTATTATCTATCTCCATTTTGTCATCCCCCTGTCTACCTATCTACCTATCTATCTATCTATCTAGTGATATCCAAACAGATACACCTGGCCCGATCTATCCTCACGGTCACCCATCATTTCCAAAACTCCCTATAATAGAGAGAGAGACTGAGGAAACGGTGTAAGACCTGCTCTTTAACCAATCACCCCAGAAAGCAGCGCCGCCTCCCCCCACAAAAAACAAAACTATAAAATATCTAAAATACACCCCTTCCCCACGTATTGTGCTCCAGTACCGCTAATTCTCTCATAAAATTCCTAGAAAATCCGGGACGCCCCGAGGGCGCAAGGGGGTGCTCGGAGTTCGGGGTTAACAAGAAATGTAATGCCAGAAATCAAAACATCATTCACAAACGACTGTCATTTGTTTGGCTTCGGCTGGAGGAGGAGGAGGAGGATGGAGGAAGGAAGAGGAAGGAGGAAGAGGGGGATGAAGTAGAAAGGAGGTGGAGGAAGGAGCGAGGAGGAGGAAGGAGGGAGGAGGGAGGAGTAGGGAGGAGATGGGGTGTAAAAAAACAATGATAAGGTCAGATGAACGTGTGATGTCCTCCAAGGGTCCGGGTCAGCCTGAAAAATGACGACGATTCCCCCATCTATAGGGCGGGAAGGAAGGGAAATGAGGACAGACATGAGAGGGAAGGGAAATGGCTGTACAAGATGAGGGTGTGGGGACGGGAGGAGGAGGAGGGGCGAGTAGGAGGTAGGGGAAGGGAAGGGAGGTGGGGGCGGAGGCTCAGGCCATACTTTGTCGTGTGTCACGACGCGCCGTCGATGTATGATGCATGGTGTATAGATGTATGATGTATAGATGGGTGAGGTACGGGGGTGCAGATGTGTGATGTATGCGTCAATGGGCGATGAATGGATGTATAATGAATAGATGCATGATATGCGTGTAGGTGTATTTCTCATTACATACTGTGACTTGTGTGATGTATAGATGGGCGCACCTGTGACGATACACTGTGAATGTATGGTGTATAGATATACAACATACAGCTACGTGTATCTGTGTAGTACCCAAGTATGCACGTCACTCATGGATATATTGGTCAAACAATCTAGTTACGTAAGTAACTACAAAAGTAAACTATAAGTCATGTCTGGTAAAGTCATTAAGTTTATACCCTAAAGTCCGTGGGATCAAATACTCCATCACCATAAGCTTGAATTCCACTCTTACGTTCGTCAGCAGACACATATTGAGGATTCTATTACACACACACACACAAAGGATCGGGGAGTACGTGTTTAAAATATCGCTTCAAAAATGTTTAGTAAATCGTTCAGGGAAGAAATAAGAGAAACCGAACCCTAACAAAGAACTGAATTACAGGAAGTGTCGACACACATTCTTCTATCTCTTTTCTTACGCTGTTTTATAAAGCCATTTAAAAAAAATACTCATTGAGATTTTTAATTTTTCAGTCTATTTCCCCTACATTTTCAATCTCGCCTGATCTTATATACCTTCTTTCGTCTCTTCCAGCTCAAAGAATTCCTTCGAGTTCTGGTTTTATTGCCAATACTTATATTTTTCTCAGAATTCTTCCCCTTTACCATTCCTTCCTATCTACCACCATCAATTTTCTCGACACCACTTCTTCAACCACTTCGAAACGAGTTTTACTTCAAAGCGGGAGGCATCCGGCCGGTTTAGCGTGACAAGTGAGGTACCCCAAGGATCAGTTCTAGGTCCCATTATTTTTTCCCTTCTGTCATCTATATATCAGTGATCCGACGAGACAAGTGTCATCAACAGAATCTCTATACTTGCCCCCATCACGAAAGTGGGCAACGAAACTCAAATTAAGCAGTTTTAAACAGATTTAGGTAAGCTGATCTGGTTATCAGTGGCATAGCAAATAGACCTCAGAGCAGAGAAATACGCCGAAATGTATTTCGATGTTAATATTAAACACGAAACTCTTTTAAGTTTGTTAAATAATTACCAGAACTAAAAGACCTGGAAGGAATAATCAGGAATAATATAGATTACACAAAGGAATGCTGAGCTCCGATTTATTAAACAAAACAGCATCACAACACTTTACAGCCCATGGGTCCCGACCGGTGGATGTGTCCAGCTTCCTGAGTGCTACCGAAGCCTCATAAGGATAGAGGGATTCCTGGGGCAGGAGGGAAGTCATGTCAGTTATAAACTGTGCAACGAAAGACTCAGTAATACTTACTCTTTCCAATGTCGTATAAAGGCCTTTTGAAATCACCAAAGTTTATTTGAGGCGAATAAAAGCTAGAGCGTATACAAAAAATAGCAACAACACTAATTTCGTCCCTTAGATATAAGCCTCATGAATAAAGACTTCGTAATCAGTCTCTATAAATAAAAAACTGCAGACGGAGGAGATAGATATAAGAGAAGTTCTCAGAATGCTAAATAATTTCGATAATAAAGCAAGATAAAATTCATGGGAGACGGATATACGACAAGCAGATAAAACAGTAACAAGTTGGGAGGAGAGGAGGAGGAGGAGGAGGAGGAGGATATCACCCACAGATGGACAAACATTCCCTCAGTGAAGGCCATAAAACACTGGAATACAATACCATCAGACAGTGCCATAGTAAGAAAGACTCAATCCATATGAAACAAGGCTAAACAATGTATGTGATACCAAAAGTTTAATATACAATTGACTCAATTTTTTTTTATCTTTACAGAGTAGTCCCTGAAATTCTTCCACAGCGGAACGGCGGAGAAGACCAGATCATAATGTATTTTCCGTCTGTTCTTTCCTATATAACTTCCACGTTCCTTATAGTACCCCTACATAACATGGTGCTCCTTCAAGGATACATTCCTGCTAGGGAGTGTGGCGGAGTCTGCAGGTTTACTATGCTATCGTCACAGACCATCAGGTCTTCTGTCATCTGTCCTTCCCATGTACTGCTATTATGGCCCTCTAGTAGATATCCTCGTCACAGACCATCAGGTCTTCTGTCACCTGTCCTTCCCATGTACTGCCTTCACTATCCTGCAGCAGATCCTCAACATCAACACTCACTCTCCCGTCCCTCTATACTCCTTCATAACATTGCCTCAAATCTCCCCTATATCCCCTCCCCTCTCTCTCTCTCCCTCACTCTCTTCCCCACCCACTCCCCTATCCCGAGCCACCGTCCAAGGCGCGCGCTGGGGGTCACTGTGAAAAATGAACGCTATTGTTGATTTGATGGAGGAAAGAATCTAAATGAAGTCAAATCATGGGTTCTGGAGGGGACGGTGGTCGGCCTGGCCGCGGATAACACCGCACCGAAAGGCTAATGTGGGTAAAGCTGGATATATCGTGTGGCACGGGAGGGACACTGGTCTGGAGGGAAGGAGAAGGAGGGAGTGACCTGGGGGAGAGGCGGGAATACGGTGGGAGGGGGAGGGATTGACCCGAGGAGGAGAGGGAGCGGCCTGAGGAGGGTAGGATTGGCCTGGGGGAGGGAAGAGTGGCCTACGGTGAAAGGGAGGTGGGAGTAAGGCAGGAGGAGGAGGGATTAACCTTAGGAGGCGAGGGAATGACATGGGGAGGAGGATGAGGAGTGGCCTGGGGAGGAAAGGAAGCAGCGTGGGGAGGAAGGAAGTAACCAGGGGAGAGGAAGTAGTGGCCTGAGAGGAGAGGAAGTGACCTGGAGGGGTGACCAAGGGGGGAGAGGGAAAGTCAGCGTTAAAGGAAGATGAAGAAAGGGAGAGTAACGAGGGAAATGGAAGTATAGTTAGGGGGAAGAAGAAAGACCAAAAGACAGAAGATGAATGTTGAGGAAAGGAGGAGATATATCAAACAAGAAGGAGAACGAAGATATGGAGAGGAGAATGATCGAAAGATATAGGGAGATGAACCAAGAGAGGGAGGGAGGAGGAACCAAAGGGTCAAAGAAAGGGAGAATTAACCAAAGGGCTTGCGAGCGAGGTCAAGAGGGAGAATAACCACGAGAGGTAAGGTGACGGGGTGAAAGAGGGGGGCTCGTTGTGACGTCTGCTTCTTTCCTCACGCCGCTAAGCTTTAGGAACTCATGCCCCTCCTGACAACCACGACCCGGAGCCTATCTTAAAAAGATCTAAGTCTTCCGTTATTGAAAATAAACCGTTTTCTATTTTGTCCTCTGATGCGTCCTTGAAGGCCTGGGCTACGATGATATGAGGAGAGAAACACAGTAGGAGAAGAGAATGATGAAGTGGAGCTCAGGACGTAGAACATCTGGCAACGGGACAAGGACTGTAACAAGAGACGGGAGGAGGAGGAAGGGGGACTGTGGGGTTGAATCATAAACGAAAGGGAATGCAAATCCTTCAGAAATGCATTCGAGAAGACATGTTGGGGGAAAAAAAATTTTGGAACACAGCTTTCAGAAAGGCTGGTGTGCGAGATGGTGTGTGGAGATGATATTACTGTACAGTGGGTCTGGGAAGTGTAAATGGAAGCGTGGAAAAGTAATTCAGGTATTTGGTCACTGGACGAAGGCAGTGACTGTTCCACAGTATAGAGACAGAGAGAGAGTTACTGTTCCACTGAATGAAAGACAAAGATAGTCCTTGTTCCACTGGATAAAGGCACGGGGAGTCTCTGTCCCACTGGATAAAGGCAAAGGAAATTTTTGTTCCACTGGATAAAGACAAAGGGAGTCACTCTTCCACTGGATAAAGACAAAGGCAGCGACTGTCTCATGGATATAGACGGAGAACCACTATTCCACTAGATAAAGACAAAGGGAGCCACCGTTCCACTGAATAAAGGGAGCATCAATATTTTCTAAGAGAGTTCCAGTTGGGAAGCTATTCCCATGACCATAGCTGGCAGGGGAAGGGCCGGGGGGTGGGGGGGGTGACTGGTCGTGTTAAGACGAGTGGTGGACCACCACTGTGGGTTTACCAATGGAGGTGGCTTCAAGGACCAGATCCTTCCACTGTGGACGAGAGGCTGGGAAAGGGTTTAGACTCTCACAAGGAAGTGCTTCAGTGGTGTTAAGGTCACCCACATCATGGAGGCTGTGCTGGTGCGAGGGTGAGTGTGTCCGAGCGGAGGTGGGGTAGGTGGGGGAGGAGGAGTAGAATTTACCGTGGGAGCGCCAGAAGGTCGCGTGCTGGTGGCGGTGGTGTCGCCAGGGTTGGTCAT
>NC_092243.1:5000000-5047500 GCF_036320965.1 Panulirus ornatus | reverse complement strand
GGATGGTGTGTGACGGAGATGGATGGGCTGAGTGTGACGGGACTGGTGGGCTCAGGCGACGCAAAGGGGGTGAGGATGGCATGTGTGACGGGGCTGGAAAGACGTATACGAGAGGCTTAGAAAAGCGTGTGACGGGGCCACAGAAGTGCGTGACGGGACTAGGGACCATGTTCAACTAACATTCTGTCCACTCAGAGCCATTTCACAGTCACTGTACTACCACCACCACCACTTCATGGGGACAATACTACCACCACCACCACCACTTCATGGGAGGGGGGTTAATTGGGAGGGAGGGGGTGGGTTAGTAGAGGGGTCTGACAGTGTAACACCCACACCGTAGTGAAACAGAGGTCGCCAAAAAGACATAACATATGACTGGCACTGAAGAATTACCGTCTATTTGCCACCTCAGGCCTTATCACTGTCTTCCTCCCTCTCTCAGTGTAGTATCTGCCATCTCAGGCACTGTGTGTCCGTCTATCTGCCTGTCTGTCTGTCTCGTCGTTTTTTGCTCGTGCTCTTATCACTGACCCTACGACATCTGTCACCATTTCTGTCCCTGTCAGTGTTCCTCCCGCCCCTCGTCACAGCTCCAGTCTTCGTCGTGGTGGGTGGGTGAGGGTGGGAGGGGGTGGCTATAGCTACAGCAGGAGGATAATAATGATAAGAAAACTCGGGTGTACTTACTTTGGCTGTATCTGTAGCTGGCTGGAAGGAAAAGTCTCTTACTACAAATTGCAGGTTCGGGGTAAGTTAGGTTCAGGGGGCGGGGCAAGTTAGGGTCAGGGGGAAGGGCAAGTGAGGGTCAGGGGGAAGGGGCAAGTTAGGGTCAGGGGAAGGGGCAAGTTAGGGTCATGGGGAGGGGCAAGTTAGGGTCAGGGGAAGGGGCAAGTTAGGGTCATGGGGAGGGGCAAGTTAGGGTCATGGGGAGGGGCAGGCAAGGGTAACATGATAATAGATAATGACCAACATATTTCCCCAGGAGGATGACACACACACACACACACACACACACACACACACACACACACACACACTCACACACACACACACACACTCACAGGGAAGGAAAGTCCATGAATTCTGGGACCAGATCCATTGTATTACAATGGATACAGTTTGCTGTGACCTTACCTTACTTGTATTACACAGGATACAGTTTGCTGTGGCCTTACTTACTTATACTACAGTGGCTACAGCTGATTGTGGCCTTATCTTACTTGTAATACAGCGGATACAGCTCAGTGTGGCCTTACCTTACTTGTATTACAGTGGATACAGCTAGCTGTGACCTTAAAATACTTCTATTGCAGTGAAAACAGCTTGCTGTAGCCTTACCTTACGACAGAAACTATGGAGAAATGTGACACATTGTTGGAAATACAGAGAGGCCATTGCTTACAAGATGAGACAGATACAAGTATACTGTGAGGCGATACAGCACCAGAGATCCGTAACCACAGCCGCTGGTTACAGCCGTAGGGGTTACAACGCGGTACAATGACGTATCATGAATAATCTTTATGATCAATAAAAATACTGAGAGTTATCATACATTTTTACAGAGGTTAAGTGAATGATTCGTAGTCACAGTGCGTTTTTACAATCGCGTATAAGCGACACTACACACAGCTCCCCTCACACTGGCTCTCTCTCTCCCTTCTTAAAAGGAAGGCCTCTCTCCTCTCCCCTCCCCTCCCCGACCACTGGTAGTACTACCCTCACACTTCCTTCCCCCTTTTACCCCTTGCCCCCTCTCTCTCTCTCTATCCCAACCCTACCTCACCCCCTTAGCGGCCGCGAGATATAATTGACCATAACGGAAATCATATGGCGGAAAATTGAGGAGTTTGGTAGTGTGAGGGGGTTATGGGGCTTGAGGAGGAGGACAGGGGGTGTGTGTGTGTGGTGTGTCAGGGGTGACGGCGCCCTCTTAGTTGGGGGGCGGAGAAGGGGGTGGGTGTGTGTGTGACGGTGTGTTGTCGGGTGTCCAGGAACAGCGTTTACACCTCCCCCGAGGTCTATGGGGGTTGAGGGCTGGTGTCCAAAGGGATGAACGGGTTATTTAAAGACGTTTTTGAGGGAGATTTCGTCGCGAAATTTTCGCTGGTCCAAGCGATTTTTTGACGACGTCTTTGAGGATTTTCGCGATTCCTCCTGGGCTCATAGCGACTTCAGGTGGCTTCTTCTTCACCCCTGGCGAGCATATTGCACGTTCCTGTGGGGTCTTCTGGTATACCATGAGCTGATTCCATAAAAAGCGCCACAACTGGGGTTCCTTGGCGAGACGGGGAGTTTTGGCGAGGTATTGCCGTGGGTTCCTGGGTCTCGTAGCGCGATCATTTAGCGAATCATGACACATCGTTGACCAGGTTGTGGCGCTCCACTCACCACCTGTTCTTTTAGCAATCCTCACTCATGTTTCACGGCCGCTTCTCGTTGGGGAACTTTACCGGGTCGCCAATTCCGGCGTTGTCCGAGGCCTGATCCTTGGCGACACTTTTTTTTTGGGCGTATTTCCGGCGGCTTGTGTACCGCTTCTGGCTACTTTCTTGTACGTATGTGGTTATGTCTCGCCTGCGCCTCCGTCCGTTTCGCCTGTGCCTCCGCCCGCTTCGCCTGTGCCTCCGCCCGCTTCGCCTGCGTGTATGGCTACAAATTATAACTAGCTAGAGTCTTCATAGGTACTTTATTTTGCTGATGAACTATCACAACTGAGATTAACACAAATGTGACGTATACTCTCGCCTCTTGGAGAATGAATATAACTTAGAAAATATAACTTAAAGAAAAATATCAACAGCGTTACGAGTAAGTCAAAAAGACGTTCCCAAAAATATAGAAAAAAAGAAGTCCTTCATATTCAGATGGGACACTGGAGCGGGTGTCAGGCGCTCAATTGACGCCGTAGGTAACCGCGAATGACGCTGATTGAGGTGACATCTGTTGACATGTTTTGTAACTAATCTCATAACTCCATTAGAGGGTTTGCCAACCGAAATTGGGGGGGGATATCACACCCCACCGTTCATTTCAAAATGTTCCGTTTCATCGTCAACTCATCCCACGTCGGAATATGTCCATGGAAGGTAGAAGTATCTTTTGTGGATTCATATATATATATATGTATATATATATATATATATATATATATATATATATATATATATATATATATATATATATACATTGCTATATACATTAGAGTGAGTTCTTGGATCTCTCGTCCGTCCTGGTTGCCGTGCCTGAGGGAGGCAAAGACCGGACGCCGAGCGAAGTTTTGTGGGACGGGACGAAGGGAGATGACGCGGTGGCCTGCGTGCCCTCCGCCCTCTCGGGGTTGAGGGGCGGGAGATATTGAGGGGGGAGGGGGGGGAGGGAGGGGGGATATACTGGGGGAGAGGGTAGGGAGATACAGGGGAGGGGGAGGGGATATACTGGGGGGAGGAGTGGGAGATACGGGGGGAGTAGTGGGAGATACTGGGGGAGGGTCGGGAGATACTGGGGGAAGGGGGAGATACTGGGGGAGGGTCGGGAGATACTGGGGGAGGGTCGGGAGATACTGGGGAGGGTCGGGAGATAATGGGGGAGGGTCGGGAGATACTGGGGGAAGGGGGAGATACTGGGGGAGGGTCGGGAGATACTGGGGGAAGGGGGAGATACTGGGAGGAGTGGGAGATACTGGGGGGAGGGGGAGATACTGGGGGAGGGGGAGATACTGGGGGAAGGGGGAGATCCTGGGGGGAGGGGGAGATACTGGGGGAGGGGGAGATACTGGGGGAAGGGGGAGATCCTGGGGGGGGAGGAGTAGCTGGGGTTGATATAAAAAAGAAAACGTGAGGGAAAGCCAGCCATTTACACATCATAACCAGCAGGTCTCTGTGCTCATCACCCCCTCCCCCTGACACACACACACACACACACACACACACACTCACACACACACACAAACTCGCACACACACACTTACACTCACACACACACACACAAACTCACACACACACTCAGACACACACACAGACACTCACACTGACTCACACACACACTGCTACAGCACTGCAGAGCCTCACACTGTCGTCTATAATTCTCATACTTGACCGGCCCAGCACCACGAAGCCATACTGATCCCGTCTCCCTCACTGTCAATTGAGAGGCGGCCATGGTGACGGACGCCTGTCAAATCTCCTACTCGACTGGGCTGGGGGGAGGAGGGGGGGCGAGAAAAAGAGGGAAGGGGGGGGCTATTTTGACAGCCGAGGCGAAGCAATATTCATGACACTTAATCTGTCGATTAAATGTTTGACAGATTGAGGATTAAATGAGGAGGCCCAGGAGAAGGAGGGAGGCGGGGGTGAATTCACCCTCATCACCGAGGATATGAGAGAGAGAGAGAGAGAGAGAGAGAGAGAGAGAGAGAGAGAGAGAGAGAGAGAGAGAGAGAGAGAGAGAGAGTTCATTATGTACAGAATCTTACTGAATGAACTGTGTGTGTTGTGTGGGCCAGAGGACCGCGTCGGAGGAACAATTTCTTGGAAAAGGTTTCAGGGAAGGGAAGGGAAGGGAAGGGAGGGATGGTGGTGGTGGTGGGAGGTCATCAAAAGTGTGCCACAGAGCGTGGTTCTAAAAGACCACTGCTCTTCATACTCTAATGTGAATGAACTAGCTGGAAGGACTGGACTCATGCCTGAATGTATTTGCAGATGATGCCGAGGTCATGAAGAGAGTGCACCAACTTACAAGGGGACCTTGACAAAACTTGACAACAAAATTGGAAATGATAAAATTCAACTTGAGTAAATGCAAAGTTACTGAGGACGGGACACAGCAGAAAACAGCAGGAAAACAAGAAACGAGAATCCTTTTGTGCGAGACATTTGACAGTCGACAATTTTTTTTTTCTCTTTTTTTTAAACCTCTCAGTAGACTACTTCCCGGCAAATGTTGGCAGAGTACTCAAATATGTGGACAATATTATATTCAACATATTGTTGACTTGGTACAACAGTCTGGCCAGAACTAGATTATTCCCAGGGTGGGCCAAAGCAGTTGATGTATTAGGCAAGCACAAAGGACTTGCAGGCAAGACTAGGGGTGAATGTAGTCATTTTGTGCAGCCCTCGACAGTGGAGACACACACACACACACACACACACACACACACACACACACACACACACACACACACATATATATATATATATATATATATATATATATATATATATATATATATATATATATATATATATATATGTATACGCTGATAGTCACGAGGAAAACTAAAAATGTTGTGTCACAAGAGTGTTGACTAGTACATCTCCCCTGACGATGTGGTAATATCACGAAAGTGCACTTGTGATTTTGTAGTGTTTCATTATTCCCCCTTGGCTATCTGCAAATACTAGACCACGCGCATCACTATTACTTACAGCAATAAGTATATATATATATATATATATATATATATATATATATATATATATATATATATATATATATATATACATACGATCATATCTTTATAGTCAGATGTACAGGAAACTCCTAGTATTGTGTAAGTGCTTCGGCAGATGCTTATTACCAAATACGTTCAAGCAACAGGTGTGTATGACTGCACACACACGTATATATATATATATATATATATATATATATATATATATATATATATATATATATATATATACACACACACACACACAAGCAGCTGTGATGGGTGGCGGTAGGTAGCGGTGACTGATTTTACGCAAGAACATCACGCGCGGTGTGTTTTACGCAAGACCATCACGCGCGGTGTGTCGCACCTGTTGGCTTGAGTTATGACCCCCCCGTGCATCTCCCAGATTCTCCTCATTATCATTTCCCTCGCTCCCTCCCTCCCTCAGCCGCCTCGTGGATCCTCTACTCCCTCTCCTCTTGACCGACGTTGTTGACACGAGCCTCGCGCCCAAGCAATGCGCAGCGACCACCACTGCTGGCTACTACTACTACTCCGTGTGACGACCACCCTCTTACGGGAAGCTGGAGTTCGTCCCTCTGGCGAACACGATCCCGCCATCTTCAAACACCGACCGACCGACCGACCATCCAACCCCTCCTAACCCCTAAAATTCCCCTATCCCTCCCCCCTACCTCCTTCTGGTAACCTCAATTCTTACGCCCGTCCACAGAAAATGCGACGCGACCGAAATTCGCTAAAGGAACAGATGAACTATGTCAGAAACACGAGCTCAATGGAATATAAGGCCATGTGACTACGCCACAACGCTGGATTGCAGAATTCTCTGCATTGTGCTGCGTGGAGTCCCATGGAGAGCTGGTAATTCAATCTGATTGGCTGAAAATGTAATTATGAGCTTCCTGATTGGGTGACAAGCGGCGACGACACCCTCCCCCCCCGAAACCACCCCATCCCAGGTCAGGGCGACCGGGCCATTCCCTCCCCTGAAAGGGAATTTGGGCCGTGGCACAGCCCCTAAATTTAGGGCCAGCGAAGCTATTTACAGTTCCCCACACCACGCCACACCACCACAGTCGCCCTTGACTGAGGGAGAGAAAGGACTTGTTTCCTGCGGTTAGAAACGAAAAAAGGGAGGGAGGGAGGGACGAGGTCTTTGTGGTAAAGGTTATGAGTGTGTGTGTACTCTTGAGATGGTTTACGACAGAGGACACTATGTCTTCAAGGCTGAATCAGGTCCCATGACAAAAAATATATATAAATCAACTTGTTAATAAGGATTATTTGCAGTGCCCAGCCAACCACTGTGGTGGCAGAACCAAACACTCCCCTTGAAATAGGTTTCCAAACCATTTGAACTAGTCTCCTCCATCACTTAAATTGGTTTCCACGAATATTCATATTTCGCATACCATTTAAACTGGTTTCTACATAAACGAGTTTTCTAAGCCAGTGAAATTGGTTTCTAAACCATTTACACTGGTTTTATATACTATCTAAATTGGTTTCTATACCATTCAAACTAGTTTCCAGGCCATTTAAATTGATTTCTTATACCACTTAAATTGATTTCCCAAGCCATTTAAATTGTCGACTACTGGAAAGTGCGTCACCAGGTCACCTCGTCTCAGGGCAAGGCTTCCGGCCTGGAATTTCAGGTCCACGTCTCTGGAGGCTTCTCGCCCCGAAGGGCGAAGCCTCAGACAGTAAGGGTCTACGGCACGAATACTTAAGGATCCCACGGTTTCGTAAAACACACGATTTCGTGAAACATAATTCCTTTGGGGGGTGTCATATTACTTTAGGGGGTATGTGCTTGCACAACACAACATACTCACTTGAGCGCGTGTCTCCTCGTACGAACACACACACACACACAACACTCTGTGCTACCGTGCTCACTCACAGCACTGGAAGGGAGTGACTGAAAACACTGACGGGAAGTTGAAGGGGAAAAAAAAGAAGGATCCAGGCGGTACCGAGAGAGAGAGAGAGAGAGAGAGAGAGAGAGAGAGAGAGAGAGAGAGAGAGAGTGTGTGTGTGTGTGTTAAGGCTAGATACAGTCAATGAAGGACCTAACACACACACACACACACACACACACACACGTCAACATCGGGAAAACGCACGTTCAAAACGAGTCAACGGAGCGAGTGCTAACACGTACTGAACATGCTGAGAACGTGTCGAGGTCAAATCCAAACAAGGGAAGAACGCGCTGAGAACGAGGCAAAGCCGACGCCCACACCAGTCGAGAAACAAGTAGAGAACGAGCTTGTTCAAATGATTGTCCAAGAAAATGTTAAAAGAAGTCCATGTTCTCTCCACGAATATGTTAAAAACAAACGTTCAATGACATGTTATAAATGGGGTCAAGGCCACAGAAGACCTAGAGAACAATAAACAACAAGTGTAAGAGGCGCGTAGACAAGACCCTACAGCAATTCAAAGCAAAGCCGTCAGGATCAACAAGCTCGGAAAGTTAAAGGGAATTTCACCTGTCCACCACAGACCTGAACAATCCCCGTTGTTGCCCAGACTGTGGTTCTGAAGCTTCGAACCATGACGTAATGGTGGCCTTTTGTCTGTTGTGACGAAGGTAAAGCTGTTCTCTTGTTTGTGACGGAGGGACTGTAACTTATGCTGTGACATGAGGACTACTGTTCCGTGCGATGTCGACACGTAACACACACATACACACGCGCGCGCACGCGCACACACACATACACACACACACACACACCACCCCTTGCAATCTGTCATGAAAGATCTTATTTTACTTCCACAGTCTCTCCTCCCTTTCTATCTTTCTCGATTTTCTACCGCTCTCTCCTTTTCTTGTTCTCCTTCCTTCCTTCCTTCCTCCTCCTCTCTTTCTCTTCCTTCCCACTATCTCCTCCTCCTCCTCCTCCTCCTCTTCCTTCCCCAGCCCATCGTGGCCATACTTCGGCCCTGTCGTCTCATTGCTATTCTCCCGCTGCTTCCAACCATTCAGGTCCAGCGAATTGCGAGTGACTGGGCTTATTAGAGTTTAATTTTCTTTTGTGTAAGATCCGTCCCTGTTAAAGGAAGGCTGGGGAGGGACCGGACGCACGCCCATGCTTCAGGCAGCGCCTGTCCTGATGGGAGAGAGGAGGGAGGGGCAGTAGACGCAGACGACCCACCCCCCGCAAGTCACACTGCCAAGCCAGTGTTGTTTCCCGTAACACGAATACCTTCTACCAAGACCTCAGAGGGGAGGGTGGGTGGGAGGCAGACTGACTCCTGCGTCTTGGTCCCTTCACAGAGGCGTCCTGTGGGAGGGGCGGCAAAGCCAGGGGGAAAGCGTTAGACCACGAAGCCGTGTGGGGAGGGGAATGGATATGAGGATGAGAGAGAGAGAGAGAGAGAGAGAGAGAGAGAGAGAGAGAGAGAGAGAGAGAGAGAGAGAGAGAGAGAGAGAGAGAGAGAGAGAGGATATTTGATACGAGATTCGAGGTGAGGAGACGTTTACAGTAAGGGAGTGGCACCGAGGCATAGAGGAGGGCGGTTGCTGCTTCACGGCGTCGAAAATGACGTCTTTGAAACAAGAGAAAGGGAGAACCTGGACAGCCGAGGCTTGGTCCTGGAGGAACGGTGCAAGGGGAGCGAGAGGAGGGACGGGGGGAAACGGTGCAAAGGGAGAAACAGGAGGAACGGGGGGGGGGGACGGAAACACCAATGCCACCAAGTAAGGAACGCTTCGAAACATCGAACCCCCAGTGCGTCCGAAGCCTCGTAGGATCCAAAACCCCACCAGAGCCAGACACTTCAACAACAACCCAGAGCATCAAAAAAGTCAAGAAAAGAAAAAGAGACCATAAAGAACTGAACACCACAAAGAACCCACGACCACAAAGACCTCAACTCCACAAAGAACCCACGGCCACAGAAACCTCAACTCCACAAAGAACCCACGGCCACAAAGAATTCAACTCCACAAAGAACCAGTCACTGCAAACAAACCAGGGTCACAAAGACTAACAACTTGAAGGAATCCCCGGGTTATCATAGTGACTCTTGGTACATTAAGAAAACGACTACTCAAAGAATAGTTAGTACTACTCTAAACGATCTAAATCACGCTACCTCGCTAACGCGGGAAACGGCGATCAAATATAACAAATGTAGAAGAAAAAAGTATACAACAATTTGCTTTTTACTCTCGAGCTACTTTACATATATGTGTATGAATCGTGTTCATAAGAAATGATCCCAAACACCCAGCGCATGTTGCTCTAACCTTGTCATAAAACTCATCGAATCTGTTGAGAGAGAGAGAGAGAGAGAGAGAGAGAGAGAGAGAGAGAGAGAGAGAGAGAGAGAGAGAGAGAGAGGTATGATAAAAAAAGAAAAAGGAATCGAAAATGAAAACTGTTCTTTCCATTTCGGCTTAAAAAAAATGATGGGGGTGGGGGGGGGGATACAAGGAACACAGGCAACATAAAAAGAAAAAAAAAGCCAAAAAAAAAAAAAAACTGCCACGACTGTTAATCTCTTAAAGAAAATAGTCTATCGATACCTGGTACAATTTTGTAACTATTCCACCTTTCTAAAAATGTCATAGGTATTTTTTTTTTATATCAAATTTCAACCTTTATCACTCTGAACATCAGTTTCTCACCTCGTTTTCAATCTCTTATCACTTGGTTCATAAAGCCTCCTCCTTACTTGAGTCTTTCTATCTATCGCTAATACTTCCATTTCTAGATTATCTATCGACTCAATTTACGGTCTGTCTGCCTGCCCGTCTGTCTGTCTGTCTTTCAACGTCGACGCTCATTGCATTTTTGAAGTTTTCTCCACATTTTGGGAGGAGAATTCATTTCTCCATCTGCCGTTCCTCCTTGCCACTATACCTCCTGAAACACGCTCTTCCTCGGACATCTTCCTCTTCCTCATATCGCCCTTCTCCTCCTCATCCTCCAATATCTTCCTCACTCCCACATCCGTCTCACATTCTCCTAATCTTCCTCAGGCCCCGTCTCCCCTAACCTTCTTCCTCCGAACCCTCTTCCTCATAATCTTCCTCAGACCCGACCTCTGAAATCGTCCACCTAACCCCCTACACATAATCTCCCTCAGTTCCCAACCCAGTAATCTCCCTCGATTCCTTGTCTACGTAATCATCCGCTCCCTTCAGTACCTCCCTTCTCCCTTCTATTGCCTCCACCTTCTCCCTTCTATTGCCTCCACCTTCTCCCTTCTACTGCCTCCACCTTCTCCCTTCTACTGTCTCCACCTTCTCCCTTCTACTGCCTCCACCTTCTCCCTTCTACTGCCTCCACCTTCTCCCTTCTATTGCCTCCACCTTCTCCCTTCTGCTGCCTCCACCTTCTCCCTTCTACTGCCTCCACCTTCTCCCTTCTACTGCCTCCACCTTCTCCCTTCTACTGCTTCCACCTTCTCCCTTCTACTGCCTCCACCTTCTCCCTTCTATTGTCTCCACCTTCTCCCTTCTGCTGCCTCCACCTTCTCCTTTCTGCTGCCTCCACCTTCTCACTGCATATCTTCTCCACTACCATTCCCGGGTTCTTCCCTTTTCATTACCTATTGTTCTACTGTTCTGCCGTCCCCTTCCCACCCCAGCCCATCTCTCCCATCGTGTCTACGTTGTTCTCTTCTTCTCTCCGTCAGTACCACCTTTCCTCCCTACTTTTCCACACTGGTGTTACTCTCACACCCGTTCCTTCACCTCCCCCCCCCTACACCGACGCTCCTGTTTCACCTTTCCTGTCCCACTTCCCCCCTTCCCACCTCGCCCGTCCCACTTCCCTCCTGTTCTACCTCGCCCGTCCCACTTCCCTCCTGTTCCACCTCACCCGTCCCACTTCCCTCCTGTTCCACTTCGCCCGTCCCGCCTCCCTCCTGTTCCACCTCGCCCGTCCCACTTTCCTCCTGTTCCACCTCGCCCGTCCCGCCGGGGCCTCAGGGGTTCTCTGCTCATTGGTATGGCGGTGGCGAAGCCCTTGCCTCCGATAGCACCCGCCCGCCGCCCAACTTTTCTATTGAATATTTTTCAATTGCAACATTTCCACCAGGTTCCCCTTCCCCCTCGACGGTGGTGGTGGGGGTGTGTGGGGGGAGCGGAGGGCTGGCGGCGCCCCTGACCGCTACCGCCTCCCGCCAGCCCTCAAGGACTCTGATCCTTGCGGCAGGAGTGCCTAAGGAGGTCTTCGGCCTCCCGAAGGCCTCTCCTCGTACGGCCCAGTATCGCAGGGCGTCTTGGTCCTAACAGAGGAAGGTAATTCCAATACGTCGCTACTTTTCCTTATTAGAGAGCCAAGACTTAGGGAGCCGAGAGACTTCTTACTTGCAAAAGGCCCTAATGGACAAGCTCAGCGCACTCGAACCCCCGGGTCCCCACTTGCCACGAATGTAGATCAGAGCCCAAGACTTTAATCCACGGAGGAGGCACCAACACACCACCACCCTCATTCAGCACTTGGCTGCTGCTGAGCACTGTATCTATCATACCTCCTCTATCCCAAGTCTTGTCTGTGAATGTGGAAAATGTATAATGAACACGAAATAATCCAATCTAAAGGTTCAAGGCTGCGTGAAGATGAGGGAGGGTGTGGTGAAGAAGAAGAAGAAGAAGAAGAAGAAGAAGAAGAAGAAGAAGAAGAAGAAGAGCGGAGTGAACATGAAATGATCCAGGACAGGGGTCACATGCTTTGGCCTCGAACACACACTACTCAAGATAAGGTTATCATGAACGTAAGCTGGGAGATACTGAAGATCGTGTGGAAAAAAGAGAGAGTATTTTGATGAATAGAAGAGTGAACACAACTGACCCAAGCTTGAAGATGAAAAGATAGCGAACGTGAAGGTGTAGCGATGATGATCTATATAACAGGGAAGGTGAGGGTGAGGTGAAGATGTGTCACGAGGTGTGTGTGAGTGTGGGCGGGGTGGAGGGAGAGGGAAGTTAGCAAAGACGAAGGTTTAGTTAAGATAGCGACCTTTATGACCTAATCACCAAAACAATAATAAAAAAGCTGCTTTCTCCTAATGCTAATATATATATATATATATATATATATATATACATAAATGGTATTGCATGCTGCAGTATCATGCATTATTCTGGAAGTGTATTGCTAGCAACACCTGCGTGGTTAGCAGTACATCACAGCTCCAGGGAGAAAGAAATAGAAATGAATGGAAACGCACGGTGCTTTGGAAATGCCGAAAACATTGGTATTAACATCCTAAGGTCAAAGGTTGTAATTCACATAGGCTCCCTTTTTACATAGGGGCAGGGAGGGGCCTTACTCAAACGACAATCAAAACTACGACTTTTGGCTCTTTATGACCTTCGCTTCTCTTACATGCTGGGAAGTACCTGTGTGAGATATACGGTTCATCAGCCACCTGACTCCCTCCCTCTTGAAGATGCTATCAAAGAGACTCGTTTTATTCAGGTAGTAAGGCGTCTTGAGGGGTATCGAGTGTGTGTGTGTGTGTGTGTGTGTGTGTGTGTGTGTGTGTGTGTGTGCGTGTGTGTGTGTGTGTGTGTGTGTGTGTGTGTGTTGGGAGGAATCTTGTATACAAAAGTGTGACGTGAGAAGACATGGAATGGCAGCACTGCTCACGTTGTCCACGTCTGAAGGGAAAAAAAACTCTCCAGCGAGGTTTATGCTTTAGGTTGGTGTTGGTGATACTTGGCGCTATTAAGTTCACAGGTCGTAGGTCAGGAGGGCACAAAACGAGGGGGAGGGGGGGGGAGAATCGGGTCAAAGGTCAGAAGAAGAAGGAGGGCGGGAGGGGGTTGGGGGGTGGTAGGTAAAGTGGTCAGCAGAAGCAACGGCGGAGGGAAAAGAGGATGGGGGAGGTGGGAGGGGGGGGGGGGAGATCCCAGCAGAAGCAGCAATAGTAGTCATGGGGCGGGGGGGGGGGGCACAAGTCAGCAGGAGAGGGAGGGATCAGGAGAGAGGGAGGGGGGGGTTTCATAAGTCAGTAGGAGAGGAAGGGCAGGACCTGGAGGAGGAGGAGGAGGTCGGTCAGGACCTCCTCAGACAACACGGGGACCAAACCCCAGCCGATGGTGTCGGGAGGAGGAGGAGGAGGTTATCTCTAAGACCGACGCAAGAGCTCCTCTTCCTCCTCCTCCTCCTCCCTCCTCCTCGAGAGTCAGCGGGCCCTGGTGATCTGGTGAGCACGCTGGCTTTTACCACCTACCACACACACACTCCTCCCTCCACCTGGACCCTGGCTCGAGCTCTAGACCAGGGTTTCGTCCAATGTCTAGTCTATCGTCCCACGACGAGGCAATGACTCACTCTCTGATAACAGCCAGTCTCTGTGGTACGCAAATATTTCTAACGACTGTGACGTAACTCCTACTATACTACTGCGATTACCACTACCACTACTACTACTACTACGACTACTACTACTTCTACAACAACAACTACTGCTACTACTATCAAAAGGACATCTGAATCTAAATATCTACTTCGCCTCTGCGTCTTCGGCGGGAGTCCCCTCAACCCCAAGTTCTTTTCGTCTCCTTTGTTGACGCTCGGCCCAGACTAGCCCCCCCCCCCTCATGCTGACCAGAGAACCTCCCTTCCCTCCCCCTTAGCTCTCTCTCTCTCTCTCTCTCTCTCTCTCTCTCTCTCTCTGTAAGCAGTTTCCCCCCACAAACCTGACTACACGTACTACTCCAGCTCTACTGTTTCTTCAATCGATGAACAGTGTTCTCCACTATCCTCAATGAACAATGTTCACCAAAATGTCATTATATTCAATCGTGTCTTTCCTCTTCCCCGAACATGTTCTTCAGCATCCTATTCACCTCCGCGTCCTCTCCCTCTGTTCAACCCTATAATCTCTAACTTTCCCCCTCCCCCCCTCAACCACCGCCCCGCCCGCCCTTTATCCTCCCTGTGCGCGGTTGTAGGGAGAGAGAGAGAGAGAGATAGAGAGAGAGAGAGAGAGAGAGAGAGAGAGAGAGAGAGAGAGATAGAGAGAGGGGAGAGAGAGAGAGAGTCTCTCTCAGTATGCTGGTCACATACAGCTCCTGGTTGGGGCTTCGTTAGGCGAGCGTGCGTCGGAAGTACCGGGCTGACGGTGGCCCACGGTAAGTAACTTAGCGCCTTCTGCAGGGAGGTCCTCTCTCTCTCTCTCTCTCTCTCTCTCTCTCTCTCTCTCTCTCTCTCTCTCTCTCTCTCTCTCCCCGCCCCGCCTCGCACGCCCTTACACCCAGTACTCCCGTACCAGGTACTGGCACACCCTAGTACACCCGCGCCAGGCATCGGTCCATCCGCTCCAGACATAGTTACACCGAGTATACCTACGCCAGGGATAGGTACACCCAATACACCCGTGGCAGGCAACGACTGACCCAGTACACCCGCGCCAGGCACCGGACATCAGGCATCAGGCAATGGGACACCCGCGGTTGTCACCGATACACCCAGGACACTTGCGCCAGGCATCGCTACACCCAGTGATACACCTAATACACCACACATCCCATCCCTACACTACGAGTAACAACCAACGTACACACAGGTGGTAGTAACAAGCCCAACAGCTTTACACCTTCACCCTCGCAGCATCTACACCCAGTACACACACACACACACACACACACACACTCAAGGGCAAACTATCCAACACCCAGTTCTCCATACCTGGACACACAGTACACAGTCCACCAGAACCAATACACTCTCAACATCCTAACGCTACCCTCCTCTTCCTTCTTCAGCACCCAGTACACAAGAAAGCCTGTGTCCTTAACTGCTTACACCTCCAGGATACACCAGTACACCAAGTCGCCTTCACAACCCAATACCCAGGGTGTCGAAGGACACCCACCACGGCCTATACACCTAAAGAGGACATCTGTGTAGCGAACCGATGTCTATGTAACGCAGAAGACCTGATGGTCTGTGACGAGGTTATCTGCCGGAGGACAGTAATGGCAGTACATGGGAAGGACAGATAACAGAAGACCTGATGGTCTATGACGAGGTTATCTGCTGGAGGACAGTAATGGCAGTACATGGGATGGGTAGATAACAGAAGACCATGATAGCAGATGGTATCTTCACGTAACATTCACACTATTCATCGCGTCACCGTTCGTCACAGTCCCGTCACGTCATGTTACCATTCCGTCACGTCACGTCACCATCACGTGACGTTACCGTCACCGTTCCGTCATGTCAACCGTTGTAACACAGGGTTTGCGGAAACCCAAGGTCATCCAGTCCACGTCGGGCCCTTACTGGCTCCTAAGCTGCCTCGCAACAACATTCCAGGGGGTTCGAACCCTAATACACGAATGTGAGCTTTGCATACATACAAACGAGCGAGCAAGCAAGCACGCCGCAATGGGCAGTAGCTCAACCGACACTGCAAACACGGAACGAAAGCACTCGCGTGCACGCAACGCACGCAACGCACGCAATGCACGCAACGCACGCAACGGGCCTTTCATCGTGCGTGTGGAGGAAAATAAAATAATGTGAGATCCGGACATAGTAAAGGGGGTGGGGAGGGAGGGAGTGGGGGGGTGAGGCAGTGGTTGGGGGGAGGGGAGGCGCGAAGGGGGGGTGGGGGAGATGAGGGGAAAATGGAAGGGTAGGGGAAAGGAGGGAAGGGAATGGGCAGGGGTGGTAAGAGGAGCAAAGCACCGGTGAGGGAAGGGGAGGATATAGCCAACAGTATAACACGTAGATATGTCAAGTTACGAGCACAGGGGGAGGAGAAGAAGGGGGTGCTATAGCAACCTCCCCCCCCTATATAAAGTGTTTCATTAACGTATTCTATCATATATATATATATATATATATATATATATATATATATATATATATATATATATATATACACACAAAGAGACGGTGCAACGCGAGTGTAAAACTCCTTGCCAGTAACATACATGTGGTAATCACACACCCAGCTCAAAATTCCATCTTTTACAAACGATCTCATTCTAATATAAATATTTGTTATTATGTCAAAAAAACATTCTATCGACGACGCTAGATTTCGTAATGTGTTCACGTGACCTGCCGTTGTGTGACGCGACCGTACACACACACACACACACACACACACACACACACACACACATATACATACACACACACATCTGGCTTAGTCGTGTGTGTGTGTGTGTGTGTGTGTGTGTGTGTGTGTGTGTGAGAGAGAGAGAGAGAGAGAGAGAGAGAGAGAGAGAGAGAGAGAGAGAGAGAGAGAGAGAGAGAGAGAGAGAGAGCATCCGTCACTCCCACGCGTCCGGTTTGCCCAAACAAGCAAAGGCACAAGTGCGCGCATGCACGCACGCACGTCCAGTCAAGCTGGCGGACGGTAAATGATAAAAAAAAAAGATCCTTCAACTCACAATACCCTGAAGACATAAGGCCCGGCCTGCATCATCTGTTCTCTCTCTCTCTCTCCTCTCTCTCTCTCTCTCTCTCTCTCTCTCTCCTCTCTCTCTCTCTCTCTCTCTCTCTCTCTCTCTCTCTCTCTCTCTCTCCCTCTCTCTCTCTCTCTATATATATATATATATATATATATATATATATATATATATATATATATATATATACGCCATATAGGAATGGAGTAGGGATGTGTTGAAGACAGTCGTCCTTCCCTATACGACCCTCTAACACACACACACACACACACGCACACACACACACGCACACACACACACACACACACCCCCTTCACCCCTGGTCGCACGCTATATATACTACAATCTATATCCCCAACCTCACTGACCACACCCAAACCCCCCTTTTCTTCTTCTTCTATAATTCCCTTACCTTCCATACCAACAGGAGGAAGGGGGGAGGGAGGGGGGGAAAGAAAAGAAAAAAGAGAGAGAGAGAGAGAGGAGAGAGAGAGAGAGAGAGAGAGAGAGAGAGAGAGAGAGAGAGAGAGGCCCCTCAAGTCAGCGCCACCAGGTTTGTTCTGCCGTGGGAAATTGTCGCCGTCGAGGCTGGCATGCCAATGAGGACCTGGCTAAGGGAATTACTGTCTGCCTTCACTACTGCTCCCTCCTCTCCCACATGGTCCCTCCCTCGGCCACTCCCTCCCCGTCCCTCCCTGCCTCATAGATCATCTCCCTTGTCTCATTCCTCTCTCTCTCTCTCTCTCTCTCTCTCTCTCTCTCTCTCTCTCTCTCTCTCTCTCTCTCTCTCTCTCACTTCGCCCAAACCACCCCTCCCCCGAGCCCCTACAAGCCTACTGGACCCCTCTCCAACAACTCCCTCCCTCCCTCCAAGCCCTCCCTGACTAACAGATCATTTCCCTTGTCTCCTTCTTCCCCCCCCCCCCTCCCTCCCTAGGCCTCCTGGACTCCCCCTCCTAACCTCCCACGTTATCTCCCCGGCCTTCTCTCCATCCTCCCCACCCTCACTCTCCTCCCTCCTTCATCTCTCTCTCTCTCTCTCTCTCTCTCTCTCTCTCTCTCTCTCTGTTCCCCCCCCCCTTCTCCCAGTCCTGATAGATTATCTCCCTGGTCTCCTGTCTCTCCTAGCCCTGGTAGATTATCTCCCTGGCCTCCAGTCTCTCTCCCAGCCCTGATAGATTATCTCCCTAGTCTCCTGTCTCCCTTCAGACCCCTGAACTCTGACCTCAAGTCTCTCTCTCTCTCGGTCTCTCTCCTTGCTCGCGCGCTGCCTCGCCTACCTTCAAAGTTTCCACACGTTATCTCCCTCTCGAGTCTCTCCACATCCCCTGCCTAACACCCTGTCTCTCCCACACACACACACACACACACACACACACACACACACACACACACACCCTACAACCTCAAATTGCCAAAGCGGTTCCCTGACTTACGTACATATACATCTGGCCTCGGCATTTCTCCCACCACAGTAACTCTCTCTCTCTACCTTAGTTTAGGCTTTGACTCCTGGTCGTAGGTCCTCGCTGGTGGCCAAGCCTACTCTCCGGCCAACGTAATCTTCCTCCTTTGGTACTTCCCGTTCTCTACGCGTGTCCAAGCCTTTGGTGATGGGATCCTATTGTATTTTCGAGAAGGAAAATTCTTGCATCTGACTTGGCTCTCTTGAAGGGTTTGAAAGGTCAAAGGCCAGAGCATCATATTCAAGGGTCGCACTGTGGTGCTTAAGAGCCGCAACTAGTGCTCAAGGGCTGTACCGTCGCGCTCAAGGGCCGCACCGTAGCGTCCTCAAGGGCCACACCGTCGTGCTCAAGGATCGTACCGTCGTGCTCAAGGGCCACATCGTCGTGCTCAAGGGCCACCCCGTCGTGCTCAAGGGCCGCACCGTAGCGTGCTCAAGGGCCGCACCGTAGCGTCCTCAAGGGCCACACCGTCATGCTCAAGGATCGTACCGTCGTGTTCAAGGGCCACACCGTCGTGCTCAAGGACCACACCGTCGTGTTCAAGGACCGTACCGTCGTGCTCAGGGACCGTACCGTCGTGTGGCAAAATTTCAAGAAACGTAGAACCCCCGTCCATCAAGTATCTTAATCCAAACCGTGAATAGCAACCTCCCTATGGAGCTAGCATCGTCACCACTTGACCCACCGAGTGTGAAGACAGACCCGCACAGGAGGTGTCCCAGCTGGGGACGTCCCCGAACTCAACTCGGAAAAGAGAAGCGCCGGGGCAAAACAAGTGCTAATTACAAGGGAGGGATTCTTTGTTCTTCTGAAGGATATCTGGCGAAAGGGGGACAACTGAGTTACGTTAATTTGCTTAGTGTCGACTGGGGAGGTAAACACACCTCCTCCCCCCACACACACACAAGATGTAGGGAGGTCCCACGAGTGTTCAAACTCCCCTCCTCCTCCTCCTCCTCCTCTACAGTACAAACAAGTAATTACGACATACAGGTAATTACATCCTTTTACAGTGGCGGAGGTTCTTAAAAAAATCTTATTAGATTCGTCTGAGATGGGCGGGTCATCGTTACAGAGGCCTTCGTCATCCACGCCCTTAAATCCCGTGTAAGATGAGCGATGAAGACACAAACACACACACACACACACACACACACACACACAGACGATCTCACAAAATGCCAGACGAACACACTGGCCAATACCAGCCTGGTGGATGATCATTACCATAGCATTCACTGGCAAGGCAGTGCTGTCCAGATTTTTTTTGGTGGGTCGCTAATCTTAGTAAATACAATTTGACCTTAGCCCTTACGGGACGATAGTCTCATAGCACTGTAATACTCCCCTGGCCACCGGGAAAGTCCTACGAGGACTGCAGACTCCTAGGCGATCTATTGGGCCGTCCTATATACCCTACAAGGCAGGGTCTAAGACGATATATAGGGCGGCCCCTACTTACCCTACACGGCAGGACCCTAGACGATCTACAGGGCGGTCCTATATACCCTATCAAGCAGCCCCATACCTTTCATGAGGCAGCCCTATACCTCAGGCGATAGCCTCATAACCCCCAGGGGTCAGCCTCTGCATCAGCAGTTACAGAGGCCACACAGCCAGGGTTAATGCAGCCAACCTGCCTCCTACATCTCTGTTACATAGGTTATGGCACTCATGAGGTCCTCATACCTCTGCATCATGCTGTGGAGGTAGCAGTTAAAGTCAGTTAAAGTCCTCTCTTTCCCTAAAGTATCAGATCGGAACATTTTCTCCATTCCCCCTTTCCTATAAAATGTCCATGGCAGTATACCGTTTGTTTACTTCATGGTGTTCCTTCTCAGCTGTGTTCTCCTGCCGGCTGGGTGGGGAAGAGCTTTCTGCTTTAGTAGTTCGTCTCTGTATGTAAAGATTGATGATATAAATCTAAGGATACTGTTTCTATACTCCAGCAGATAACCTCGTCATAGACCATCAGGTCTTCTGTAATCTGTCCTTCCCATGTACTACCATTACTGTCCTCCAGCAGATAACCTCGTCACAGACCATCACGTCTTCTGTTATCAGTCCTTCCCACGTACTGCCATTACTGTCCTCCAGCAGATGACCTCTCAGAAACCATCAGGTCTTCTGTTACCTGCCCCCTTCCCTCGTCCTACGCGAGGCAGCATAGGCCTCCACTTGGGGGTCTCCAGCCACAGTCAATCACGGTTGGGTGAGCGTCCCTCCCAAAAGTTGGATGTGTGCGCGAGAATAATTAAATTAAGTGAAAGACTTGGTTTGTTACGTCCCCCCCTGGCGACAACTGGGCGGGGTCGGGTACCAGGGAGGTGGATAGGGGGACGAGGGAGCTGGCAGGGAGGGGAGAGGCGTATTGGAGGGACTGGGAGATCATGTGGAAAGGGGTCAAGGGGATAGGAGGACGATTGGGGATGGAACAGAAGATGGGGATAGAGAATAGGGTACAGGATGTGTTAGACGGAGGAGCAAGGGGATAGGAGTAAGTGGGTGAGGTTCCTCTTCCCCTAACTATCCTCCCCAAAGAATGGGGTGAAGCCCTCCTTCCACAACACCCCCATTATCACGCAGAGTACAGTGAGAAGCCCCGCCTTTTCTACCACCCCTAGAGTATGGGGTGGAACCCCTTTTCTCCCTACGACCCCAGAGAACGGAGTGTGGCACCTTCTTCCCCACCTCCCTCAATAGGGAAGGGACGAAGCCCTACAACCTCTGTAGCAACGATGCAGATGGAGTGAACTCATTGTGATGCCTCTTAGCATTTCTTTTTTTTTTTCGGAAAATCAGAATAGTTTATATAGAGAGCAACGACAGCTGTTAAATAAAGCCTGGGGTCAGTGTCTGACCCCAGGCTTCATCTTAGGTCAATCATCACCCATCTCTGGCCTCCTCTTTTTCGCCACCATACCAACCCCCTTAAGCTGGTTATCGCCGTCCCTTTACTACCTACCCCCATTAGTTGGCATTGTCCACCCCTTACCATCCCCCTAGCTGGCTTTGTCCACCCCTCACCACCTCCACGAGAGGTCTAGTCCTTTCCTCCCCTCACCTCCTCCCCCATGCTAGTCCACCCCCCTCTAACCAACCCAAACTGGCCTCCCCTTCCACCTCTCCATCCATCCATCCTCACAAACCAAAACGTTTACCTGAAACCTCCCTTAATCACATGGACCTAATAATACCAGTTGGTACAACTGCCATCAATTGGCAGTAACGAAGGAATCGCTGCAATTCCAGCGAGACCAGATCGTCGAAGGGAGAGGAGGAGGCGAGAGAGAGAAAAAAAATCGTATCTTTACGGGTAAAGTTGGCTCTTTTTCACCGGGTCAACTAGTTAACTTATGTCCTTTTTGGCGACGGCCCCACACCATGCCTCTGTTGGGAAAACGACGAACGGAAAGGATCCAGATCTATGCTGGCTGAAGAAAAGGGGAGGAGGAGGAGGAGGAGGAGGAGGAGGAGGAGGAGGAGGGAAAATGTATCCAAAAACTAAGCTTCTATAACTAAATCATAATATAGAGATTCTATCCAGAGCCACAAACTAGGGATCGTTTCACCATCCACACACACGACGTCGAGGTGTAAGCACTCAACATTCAAGAGGTCTTGATCAACGAACACAGAAATAATTTGAGATATGAAAACCCCACTCGTGGTGGAGATGGTCTGGCCAGGTGACCGGTGCATCATCATCTGCCCTCCTCCCTGGCCAACACATCGACCTGGCTCGAAATCCTGTAGCGAGAACTGAGGCCTCGCGAGCTCGAAGCTTCGACTGACCCGGGGGACCCACAGTCGTCCTCCGTCGAGAGAGAGAGAGAGAGAGAGAGAGAGAGAGAGAGAGAGAGAGAGAGAGAGAGAGAGAGAGAGAGAGCAACGCAAGACGACAGGCCCTGAGGAGTGGTCCACGTCAGTCCAAGCCCCTCAGCTCTTAGGGCCTCAGGAGGAGGAGGAGGAGGAGGAGGAGGAGGTGCAGTGGTATCTGGTGCCTGGTGAACGTCCTCTCCCTTGGGTGGCGGGGGGCAAAACACGCCACCGGGAGGAAATTAAGGACCCTGGTGGCCAGTGTGTGCGCTCCCTCCCTCTCTCCTCCCCTCCTGCAGGTACAGGAGAATGGAGACCGGTGGAGGACGAGAGGACGTGTGTGTGTGTGAGTGTGTGTGTGTGTGTGTGTGTGTGTGTGTGTGTGTGCTATCACCAGGATCGTTGTTTATGGGGAGGGAGGAGTGCCATCCTTGGGGAAGAGTCTGGGGGGAAGAAACGGGTCTGTTGTACTCTGGGGATGGTGAGTTTTCTTGGAGGGAAGCACACAGCTCACTGGGGGGAAGAAATGTCCACATGTAAAGCAAATACGGTTCTCTGGGGGTAAGGCATGCTGCATAGTAAGGAGAGGCTTCTCTGGGGGAGATGCATGCTGTAGAGTAAGGAAAGGCTTCTGTGGGGAAGGTATTCTGTCCAGTATATCACACGACCTCCACGTACACGCTTCCAACAATTACAGACAAGAGAACGAAAATTTTAGCCCCTTATTTCAGTGGATGTCTAGGATTGGGAGAGAAAGGAGGTTTGGACTGCGAAAGGTACAACGGGGAAATATTAGAGTGATGGACCTACATACGTGTAAGCTGTAGGTTCTTACCATAATGTGTGTTGATGGTTTAGTGGGTATGTGCCATGTTTTCTGGTGCTGAAGGGAGAGGGAGAGAGAGAGAGAGAGAGAGAGAGAGAGAGAGAGAGAGAAGCCATCTAGCGGGAACCCACAAAGGAGAAGACGCTCTGAGGGGCGTTAGAAGCCACCAGTCAGGAGTTCATGACTTCACTGGAGACGGGGACATTTTTCCCTTATTGAGGGACGCGCTGCCTGCAGCCTCCTCCCCCTGTACACCAGCCGACCAGCGACATCGGGATACGAGACCTGCTTACATATATACACACACGAGGCTTGGCAGAAACGTCGATAGACGATCTGAAATGCAAGGATTTTCATCCATCAGTTCCTCGCGTCGTCTACAAGAGACTGATGCGTTGTACAGCCAACACCACACCTGAAGCTGAACTTCAAAGAGACCCCCTTCCCATTTCCTCTGAAGTCGGTGGTCAACAATGGACGTACCTTACCCCTCATGCAACATCCATTCCTCTCTCTCTCTCTCTCTCTCTCTCTCTCTCTCTCTCTCTCTCTCTCTCTCTCTCCCTCTACCCCTTAAGATTTTCCCATTCTTCCCTCGCGCCACAAACCCTCCTCCTCATAACTCCATCCACTCACCACCCACCCAACCACTCCCCTCCTTCTCCTCATGCTACACACAACCCCCCCCCCCCCCTTTCTCCTTTCCCCTACACCTCACAGCTGTCACAGTCAAAGGAAAAACTGTTTATCCATCAAGTTTTAGCCTACACAGTGTGTAGGGGGCGGCGCCAGTCCACGGGAGGCAGATCCGACGTTGTAAGAATAATAAAAAAAAAGAGAGAGAGTCGGATAATATATGGATCTGGGGCCAAATAGGGGATTTGGGGAGTAAATAAGACGACAGGTCGTCGGACACAGGCCAAACACACTCCGTTTACTCGATCCTCTTTTGTCTTTTTTTTTCTTTCCTCCTCCTCCTCCTCCTCCTCTCCATCTCCCCACAGTATTGACACGTCCGTTCCCGTATCAGGCCATGATACGGACGCTGTGGGGCGACCGCCGACGCACGGAGAGGCTCCCTCCTCCTCCTCCTTCTCCTCCGCCGATGGGAAACTGCCCACATTGGCATAAAAAGATGAGGGACGTCATAAAATATGAAATAAAGGACCAGTGTCCAGCCAGTTATACAATTTTCCCAAATTATCCCCATAAAAAAAAGTTTCTTTTTTTTCTACGAATGCAAGACGAGAGAGAGAAGAGAAGAGAGGCCCCCCCCTTTTCCCCTCATTGAAAACTGACCCTTACGTAGGGGGGCGAGAGAGGGGATTATATCGGGAGCGACAGGTGGCGTTCGCGACGCAAGGCACACTGGGCCCTCCGGACCAAATCGTACAGATATTCCTTGATAAAACAAGGATTCCCGTTCGCTAATCCCATTCCGGGCCGTGTTACATGAAGAGGAGGGACCCCTCCCCGCACCCACCTTATCTGGGAATATTAATACGCTACTCTGGGACTCCCAGCGGAGGGAAATTGGAGAAAAAGAGAGAGAAATGTGGAAATGAGGCATTGAATAAATATTGGATTATATGGCTTTCCTTGTTTTGCTTGGCGAGTGCCGCTGTCGAAGCCGCTGTCGCCGATGACGACCAGATGTGCACCCGTCGTCCCCTCCTCCCTCCTCCACCTGTCGTGTGCTGGCAAGAGCACGACGCTCACCGATCTGGTTGGTCCGAAACTCTACTGGTTGGTCCGAAAGACCATTGGTTGGTCTAGAAGACCACTGGTTGGCCTTCCATACCAATGGTTGGCCCAGAGGAGCAGTGGCTAGCCGGGCAGACCACTGGTTGGTTCAGAAGATCACTGGTTGGTCTAGAAGACCACTGGTTGGTCCGGTAGAACATTGGCTGGTTCAGAAGAACAGTGGCTGGTTTGGAAGACCACTGGTTGGTTCAGGAGACCACTGGTTGGTACAGAAGACCACTGGTTGGTCCGGCAGACCACTACACATCTTTCAGACACTTGGTGAAGACCAGAGTGGGTAGGTGGGGGTCATATACCTCGCATGACCTCTGACATCACACATGTCACCGCTGGGGAAAAGAAGTACCCAGTCTTTGTAAACCCCCGGCACCCAAAAACTGCAAAATGGACCAGTGCCAAAGGGTACCAGAGATTCAAGGACCAGTACCAACGAGTACCACAGATCTATGTGAACGTGTACTAGAGAACACCAAAAGGTATTCTTGAACCAAAATTACCAGAAAGCTACAGGACTAGTACCAAAAGAGTACCACAGAGTCCTACCCTATCAGGAGAACCAGTGGAGGGGGGGCCATATAGAAAAGAGTTTTGACAGAAGCCAACGTTGTTGTGTGTCCAGCTGTGACTAAATATGGGCGAGGATGATGCGACTGGTGCCTGGGAGGGTATGTGGAGGAGGTCTCCCAGCCAGCCTGCCTGCCTGCCTCCCTCCCTGCCTCCGCCAGGGCGATGGACGGACGTCGGTCAACGTCAGATCATAGTCCGGGGTCTCTCGGAGATGACTTATCTCGAGGGTCGACAGGGAAGGGAGAGAGAGAGAGAGAGAGAGAGAGAGAGAGAGAGAGAGAGAGAGAGAGAGAGAGAGTGCATGGGCGGATCATGAGGAAGGGGATTAAGTAGGTGAAGATTATGAAGGAAGTTTGGAGTGAGAGGGGAAACCTCGTGAGGGAAGGGATGGAGTGTGAAGGGGAGTAGGGATGATCGTGAGGGAGTGAGGGTATGGTCGAGTGTGACAGCAGATCGTGAGAGAGTGTGCCATTTGTATGGCTGAACTTGACCACATAAATGTAAGTTATCAAATAACTCCACAAAATAAATGATTATCCTTGAATTGTCGAATCATCATCACCTTCTCTAGTTCCACAAATTTCACCATTTTCTATCTTCAAGATTTTTCATTTCGATATACGCAAAAACAAATGTTCGTCCGATTCTCGGTTGAGAATCGAACCTGTGTTTCGTAAGGCCTTGACGAGAAGTGATCCTGTGGCTCAGCATTACTAGCAACGATACGAAGATAATACTAACACTATGATATTAATAATGATAATCATAATAATGATAGTAGTAATAATAATAATAATAATAATAATAATAATAATAATAATAATAATAATGATAATAATGATAACTAATAATAATAATGATAATAATAATAATAATAATAATAATAATAATGATAATAATCCACTTCCACTGACTATTCACAGCTCAGAATGCAACCAAAAATATCAGGCCCTCTGAAAAGGGCCATCATTCTACCAAGATCTCCAGTGAGAAGTGAAGAAGAAAGGCGTCCCCTCCTTCCCTCCCCCTACCAGATTTCAGACCATTCAGAATGACATGAAAGGAAACTTTTCGACTCTGTGAAGCAGACGAAGAGTTCGTCTGACCCAAGTGCTGCTTTCTACTACCTCGTCTGAATCCTTCCTTCAACCAGAGTCTCACTCACGAACTCCAAAACACATGATATCAAAACCTCCATCCACCAGAGACTTCCATCACTACGTGAACACACAAAATCCTTCAAGTTCCCACGCTTTCCTCCCTATCCCCCTTCCCTCTCCTCCCTATCTCCCTCTTTCTATCCTTATTTGTTTTTTCAAACCAGGAACATGTCATCCGCACTGGACGACGGCGGCGAAATCGTTCGTGTGAGTAGGAGGACTACAAGAGTGGCGGAGCTGTTTTCCTTACCTTTGAGAGACTTGTTGTTCGAGATGTGGTCGCGTGGCCATGGCGGGTCCCCGTGCAAGGTGAACTCGCGAAGCTTGAGGTAGGAGATGGTAAGGCGGATGATGGAGGCCTTGTCCAGCTGGGAGGTGATGGCCGGGGGAAGCGGTAGCATCTGCTGGCGGGATCAGAGTGTTAGGGTGAGACACAGCTAGGTACGGGTGGAGTGAGGTTACACACACACACACACACACACACACACACACACACACACACACACAACACACACACACACACACACACACACACACAAATAGTTACCCCTACCTTGCTCTTAATTTCTTTTACTAGTTAACGACTTTTACTATTATTTGCTTTTAAGATTAGTTGACTAGTTACTATCATGACCTTAGTTATATGTAATATCTGTAATACCTCAACTACATATTTCAATGGTTGCTTTAATGCAACAAAACCGTTATCTATCTATTCAGTATCTATTCAAAATGCATTAGATGAGGATCATAAATGTGCAATCCATCTACAGACACATTCAACCACAATTACATCCAGCCACAATTACATCAAACCACAGCCACGTCCATGCACAGCCACGTCCCACCACAAAGCGACCCACTCACCCAGACTCCACTAACACAAAGGACAAAAAAATATCTACATATTGCCCGCACGACCTGAATATGTCAGGTTGAAATGAATATGTGGAAAATATGTACAGGGAGTCGACGCTATGTATCATCACCGTATGTACAATGCATGTAAAATATGTCTGTATGTGAATGCGATTATACACTATTGCTCTTTTCTTACTATGATAAATACATCCCAGAAAATTTATGCACCGAAAACAATAGCCAAGGGTTAGAAAATATGAACGAACAATAGGAGATGGAAAGGAACGCAACAGGGACAGACAGTAATAGATCCACAGATTGATTTGGAAATAGCGTTCAGATAAGGACGTGATTGTCACAACAGAACAACCACAAACAAAATAACAGAACAAGAGCAACAGCAGAGACAAACGCACTGAATACATGCAAAGGCACCATAGATAAAGGGTAAAAGAACAACAGACGGGCAAAAGAACAGCAGACACGGATAAGGGGGCAACAGAAACCAGTAGAGACACAGACACAAGCAGGGACACAACAGACACGAACATAGCCACAACAGAAGCGGTCAAAGGTCCAAAAAAACAGGTTGGGACACAAAAAACACGGGCAGGGGACACAGCGGACATAGACAATAGGTAAACAGACACGGGGTTAACAGACAAGAGTAGGGGCAAAACAGACATGGCCATAGAGATAAAAGACAAGACCAGTGATAATCAACACAGAACACATAAACAAAAAACAAAACAAAAAACAACGGGTGAAAGAGAAAACATGACAAAGACACGAACAAAAACACAAGAGATATGGACACAAGCGAAACTGGATGGGCACAAAAAATACGAACAAAGACACAAGAAACTGGTGAAAGGCGAAAAAAGTAGGCTAAAGATACACAGAAAACAAACAAATACATAAGAACAGATCTCGGATCAAAACACAAAGACAAAAGCTACGGAAAAGATGAACAAACACAACAACAGGGAATAAACTACATGGACAGAGGGTACAGGTAAAAAAGACAAACAAAGACACATTAGAAAAAAAAAACCCAAAGACACCGCAAAAAGAAAAAGCGAACGAAAACGTTGCCACAGACAAGAGAAGACCGAGCTATATTTTTGACAACTTTCCCCTTAATCAATTTGTCCTTCTTGAGGAAACTTACTTAGGCTCGCATCTCACCCCTGGGGCAGCTGGGAGGAGACTGGCCTCTGCCCAAGGTTTTATCCAAGTGTCTGGCTGTTTCATTTTTTGTTTCGCCTTTGTTCAGTTCCAGGTCAGGACATTTGTCAAACCCTGGGTCGTAACCCTCATGTGAGGGTGCTTCATTCTCGGTTTCGAGATGCTTCGGTCTCTGTTTCGAGATGCTTCAGTTTCGGTTTTGAGTACCTTAAGCCTACTAGGTTTGAAATGCTTCTGCCTTTCTATCGAGATGCTTCAGTCTCGGTTTCAAGATGCTTCAGTCTACGACCAATGTCACGTCGTGTCTTACTTTATGAATCAAATCTTCGAAATATTACTATAGATTGTTTGTTATATTGAAACGAGTCTCTCGTGAAACAACCCGGGCCCCACATTAGAGAGCTCGCCAACACCCCGTGCGCGTATCCATACAAACAACTGTACAGCAACACGTCCACTCCTCCCAGTATCGAAGCACCGAACACCTTACCTGAAACACCTCAAATCTGTCCTAATGATAAGGGCACATTTCCACTGCTGAGGCAGTGAGAACCGTGACTGTAAAACCTGCCATGTTTAATAATCAATGGCATTGTTACGAATGCAATATTATTGAAATATCCTGTATTGTCTCATTATCTCGGTTGTCTGTTATATTACAAACTAGAACAACATTACTGCACACTGTTCGGTTACTATATAGTACATGCCAACAGTGCGAACTTGGTGTTTAATACCAAACGTGACAGCTCTACCCAGTCGTTGGTATTGCGTTTCACACAGAGCGTCAGAAATGCTTACGTAGGGTGACTATACTGCTGTTGTCATACAGGTTGGCGTATAATGTAATGCGTAAGTGTATGCATGTCGATGAATATTTTGGAATCATAAACGACCGTAACTTTAAGTAGTTGGGGCACCTACGCTCTACGCAGGCTTACCAACCCTACCGATGCAGCAGTGACCAAACAATAGGGGGTTGGTTGTCCTGTTCATTTTGACACCCGTCGGAACCCCACTTTTCTCGTGCCTCTTTTGAGCGATAGTACCTTAACCAGAACCCATGCGTTCTGGCCACTCACAGTGCTGTCCCTGACCTAGAACACGAGCACCTCGACTGTCTACTATTGTATCACCACAAAATCATACCTTAGCTAACTACTGCTGGGGGGGGTCATCATCACAGCAACACACGTCCTTTGACCAACTAATACTAGCTACTGTGACATCATTATAACACACACACACACACACACACACACACACACACACACACACAAAATATGGCGAACTACTAATGCATAAATTCTACAACACACACCCTTTGGCCAGACACTGCTGTATTATCACTACAACACACGTACCATGGCAAACTACTACTGTATTATTTGTACTACAAAACATATCCCTTGGCCAACTACTACTGTATCATCACTACACCACACGTACCTTAGCCAACTACTACTGTATCATCACTACACCACACGTACCTTGGCCAACTCGTAGAACTCGTAGTTTTCTTTGCCCCTTCTGGATCGCGCGGCGTCTCTGGACTTCTCCTTCCGAAGCTCCTGGATGCTGCAAGAAAAAGAAGAGGGAAGAGTGAGAGGTTACGACACTTGAACTGGGAAAAGAAAAGAACTGCTGCCACACTATGGGGGTGGGGTGGGGGGACGAGTCTATGTGGGAATGAATCGAGATGGAGACGCTAAAGGACATAAGGAGTGTAGAAGGAACAAATCATGGAACTGCTGAGAGGAGAGGTAGACTGTTAGAGGAATGAAAAGAGATTTGAGATTCTGGAGAGAGAAAGAGATGGATCCTGTGTGTAGAATATATAAACAAGGCGATGCTGAAGAGAAAAGGAATCTATTGTGAATGAACACTGTTGGGAAAACTTAAGTGTGGCTGGATGAAGTACACATGAGGGGCGACGGAGAGAACCTCATGAGGAATGATTACGTGATGAACGTAAGAAGATAAGGCAAAACAAATGGGGCACCAAGGGGCCTTGGGAACCTCACACTTGTGTTAACAGTAGACACATCAGCAGAACATCCACGCTAACAAAGATGTACTCAGAGCCAACACGACCGTTTGTAATGACCATAAATCAGACCAATGGGTCATACAGCAAGTCTCCCATAGCAGTGCAGGTGTTAAAGAAAGACGTCAACATACACACAATCACGTCGACAAACCACCTCCCTCCCGCAACCCTCCTCCAAGGTGCCTCAACGTCCCATGTTGAGTGTAAGGGAAGAATCATCCTCCTAAGAAATTAATACGAATTAACCCCTGCGTTAACAGTCTCGGAGCAGACCAGCCGAGGCAGTCTCACAGGCGAGTGTGTGTGTGTGTGTGTGTGTGTGTGTGTGTGTGTGTGTGTGTGTGTGTGCGTGCGCGAGCATCAGCTAAATATTCAAGGCAACGAAGCTCTTAAATAATTATTAATGTGACAATAAAGAATAAGGCAAGCCTGAATAAACAAAGGCAGGTGGACAGGCGAATGGACACAGTATATGCAGATCACCACTATAACTATTCCTCTTACAAGTTCTCTTCGTGTAAATGAATATTAATAAGTATCGATGCAATTAACAGGGTCTTCCAATAATAATAACGAGCACCTGCTGAATAAGAACCAGAGCTGAATTCTTAAACCATAAAAGGGAGAGATCTAACCAGGGCCGCAGGCGACTGAGGTTTCTAAGCTCTCTCGCGCCCTCTGTACGTGTGAAACTTCAGGTACTTTGGCTTCAAGTGTTGTCGCCCTCCGTCTGGCTCTCCTCCGACCAGAGAGACAAAACGGATCTGTCTTTTCATCTAATTACCGCAACGTTTCCTGCAAGATGGCGGTGGTATAAGTAAGTAGAGGTACAGAAATAAAGAACATTTTCTCCTTTGTGATTTAATAAGATGGTTGTCTAGTAGCGAGGATAAACGACGCTGATAACCCCAGGAGAGGAGAGGGAGGCTGCCTCCGCTTAAGGGCTCTTCCCTCACCAACTTGAGGAGCCAATCCCGGCGCAGGGGAGAGGGAGAGGAGAGGCCCCCAGCGCGATACTGGCCCTTACGTCCGCGACAAACCATCGGCCGCCGACGTTAAGTGTCCGGAGTTAATCCCGCGCCCCACGACAAGTGTCCCAGGGAGGGCCTGTTTATGCCTCCGCTGGGGGCCGGTCAGTATTGTCCCTGTCCAACCCTTATTGCGCCGCCATTGTTCGAGCCCCGCCAGCCATCCAGCTCGCTCGCTCTCTCCGGCGGGGAGAGAGACTCCTAGTTACGGTCACTACTGCTGCTGCAGCTGCTGGTGGGTCGCCGCCCTCCTCCTCCTCCTCAACACCTTGAGCACGACGGTACGGGTCTCGGGTACGGCCCTTGAGGGCACGACGGTACGGCTTACGGGTAAGAAAGCCGGATGGTTTTGACCAGAAACCACTAGGTCGTCATGCCCAAGGGTCGTCGTACACGTCGCGTTCTCAAAGGGCAACGTACCGCCATTGCTCAAGGGGTTCAATCTTCTTTATACTTCAACATATCAACATTGCCATTCATGCTTCATGGCAACCACTCCAACAACACACTGATCCTCTCCAGCTATATTTGCATATCACACATACCCTATTTCCTAGCTCCTGTCTCTTCTCTCCGCATGACACACATCCCCCCTCCCCCATTCCCCGCGCCCCACCGTCACACCAACCCCACCCCCATTCAATTTCTACCCTCAAGTCAAACACAGACTTCACTTCCATCCCACATCCCCCACATTGTCTCGAAGACTCCAGCCTCAGACTTACTCCTAGTCTCAGTCACTCCCTACCACCGTGTCCTCATTACATTCTCAGCCATCCCTTCCTCCTGTTCCTCCTCCTCCCCTGGGCAGGTAGGTATCCTGTCAACCACCTCCTGGCCCCAGCCTCGCTCCCAGGACGCCTCCACACACCCAACAACCCGCCTGCAGGAGCCTGTAGGAGTGCACGATGACAAATGGGAACAATGCCACATGCTTCTGAGGAGGATCAAAGTCTGTGGAGGCTTCAACGAAAAAGGGCTTCACCACCATCAGCCTTCCGCTATTGTCTTTCTCTAGAGACAGACACAAGACGAATGTTTTCAAAGACAGCTCGTCCCTATGTGTGTGTGTGTGTGTGTGCCTTCTCCCAGGGCAGCCGTGCGTGTATATCCGTCTCTCTGAGCCTTCTCCCAGGGGCAGCCAGCCAGCCAGCCAGCGTCGCAGCAGCACCGGCCCTCACAAGTGTGTGAGAACCAGACGCCCACCCGACGGACACACGGCGACAGCGGAACCTCGGCATTATTCCCCGCGCGCTGCAGGAATCATGTCCTACCTGGACACGTCCACACTCCTGGATAACGTCCCGGCCCGGCCCGCGTCGCATCCTGCTGCTCCCTTACCAAACACCCTCAATTAATCCAACCATTATGTGCAGATTTCAGGGAAACCCTCCCCTCCCTTCTTCTTATTCTTCTCTGGCAACGATAGTTGCCTTCAAAACACCAGTTTACCAAAATAGCACCTAACAAGCGGTAAATTGAGAGGATGAGACATATTCTTCAGCCAGAGGCAAGCAAGCAAGCCGCCTCCTCTCCCCACCGACAATTATTTCCCTTACAATTATATCTAATGAACATGACCGCTCACCACAGCCTCTCTCGCAGGAGCCGTGAACTATAAAGAGCAAACGTGACTAGCAGTCCACTGATCGGTGGGAGGAGGGGCGATGTTGCTGCAGCTGAACGGTAGGAGGAGGAGGAGGAGGAGGGTGCTCCAAGCAACAGCCACAGCGGCAGTAGCAACTGCCAGGGGGAGGCACGGCGGGCGTGGGGGATCACTCGCCCGTACTTCCCAAGTTTACTTCCCTGGGTATCGCAGGGTTAATCTAAAAGGGGAGGGAAGGAGGGGGTGAGGAGTGGAGGCTGCTCCTCGTAATGCTCGGATGGGGGAGGGAGAGAGAGAGAGAGAGAGAGAGAGAGAGAGAGAGAGAGAGAGAGAGAGAGAGAGAGAGAGACAGAGACAGAGAGAGAGAGAGAGAGACAGAGACAGAGAGAGAGAGAGAGAGAGAGAGAGAGAGAGGAGAGTCAACGCAAAGAAAGATACCACTAGGCTTGAACATGGCCGATATCAAAGACCCTTAAAGAACACAGGCACTTAGTAACAACAACAACAACAACAACAACAACAACAACCCCCCCCCCCCCCCCCCCGAACCTCAAGGACTTCTAAAAGACGAACGACAACACGAACGCATGTACGTAACGGATGGACGGACGGACGGACGGACGGACGGAGGAGCAGAGCAGCACGGCCGGCACGGGTACGTACAACCGATGGGGAAAAACACAACTGGTAATAACCAACATCTCTACAAGTAAGACTTTTATAACACACACACACACACACACACACACACACACACACAAGCGCGCGCGCGCGCGTTATCAATAACAACCCCGTATTACAACACGGCGTCAATACGTCACGTATTAATAAACGAGGAAATGATAATGAGGTGAGGGACCCCCTACGGGTCATTAGCGAAGACGACCTCTACCCTCCCCTCCGCCCCCAACCACTGATCGTTAAACATGGTTTCCACCACATCAGCTAACAATGGTTGACCTGTCTGATGGCTTGGTTTCTACCATTACTATAACTCCTTCTACCCTGGTCTCTACGACTACTACTATTACTTATAATGGACTACTAACACAGCTGGGGTACCTATGGTTTCTACCACACCTGCCATCAATGGTTTTATCTCCCTGTTCTACCATATGGAAAGGGACCCCTCGCATCGCTGCTCTCACATCTCCTACCATCACCGCTGTCTTCTTTTTTTTCTACCATAAATCCAACCATGGAGTCCTACCATGACACATAATGGCTCCTACACCGCGTTGCCATTAGATCTTCCAGGTAGTACAGGCTACCAGCGAGGTAGTACAGGCTACCAGTGAGGTAGTACAGGCTATCAGTGAGGTAGTACAGGCTACCAGTGAGGTAGTACAGGCTACCAGTGAGGTAGTACAGGCTGCCAGTGAGGTAGTACAGGCTACCAGTGAGGTAGTACAGGCTACCAGTGAGGTAGTACAGGTAGGTAGCTACAGTGTAATCAACAGACGTTGTTACCGTGATGGAGGCTAAAAGCGCCACCATCATGTCTGCCATGAGGGAGATACTGCTTCCATAAATACTACACCAGGCGACTCCTACCTCCCTCACCAATCATGAAGCTGCAACCGAGCCGACAACCACAGAACACCACCACCACTAATGCACCGACTCGAAGGACAAGCTTCCCATTAGGTGTTCGCGACTCTTCCACCTCGTATCATCTCATGGACCACACGGCAGAATAATCACTTTTATACGCTTGACCACTTACCCTGGGTAATGAAGTCGACGACTTAATAATTTCTTCCTCCCCCACTTGAATCTACCACCTTCATCCTAAGCAGACTACATCAGTTTCAAAGTTCTGGAGACCTTGGGGACATCCCTACATCCCAACCCAACAGAGCTCTCTGGCCCTCTCGAAAGGGGAGGGCCACTGAAAATATCATCTCGCTTCAAACAATGACTTGATGAGACAAAGGAGCAATGAATCAAAATAGAGAGCTATATATGAGGGGCCTCACCAGAGTTGTGTGTGTGTGTGTCTTCGGCATACTTATGCTCCTCAAGTCTCAGTATATATAATGGGTATATCATGTAAGTATATCTGTAGGTCTCCAAGAGGATATATAACCTGCCATCTGGGGTTATATTTGGCTTCTGTGCGTTGGGATGGCTGCGTCTTTAACGAGAGGGAGGGAGGGAGGGAGAGAGGAGGTAGGTGCAGGTCAACACCCAGTGTCGTAGTGTCTGTCACATCTCGGACAAGGGGTGGTGTTTACAACCTCCCCCTCCCTGCTCACCCATGCTCTCATGTGCACTCACGAAACTATAGACCACGCTTAACAATGCAATCGGAATAATCATTACCTGCTTAGCCACCGACAGTCAACACTTACGTAGTAAAACAAACAACACTTCCAATAAATTCCTATCTAAACATGGCTGACATCTCTAGCCTCCTCCATCTCACCCAAACTATACACCCAATCACCATCCTCCCTCCCTGTAGACCTGAAACCCCTCACTCCTCCCTGCCTCCCTAAATTCACAGATGTCGACCCCCATCCCCATCCAAACACCAACGACAGGACACTTACTGTAATAACCCGACGAGCTCTAAACTAATCACCCGTCCCCCACAAACCAATCTCAAACTCCACTCCGTTAGCAGCCATCTACTTCGATTCATCATGCCACACAAGAACCCCTGATGCCCAAGACGGAACCTGTCACCACCCCTCAGTTGTCTTGGGTATTCAGTCCACCTCACTTCTCGACCTGTGGTCCCGCCCGAGGGATCACTGCGCTGTAGAATTATCACCAAATGGGCGGGTATGTTAGGTAGGTTAAGTGTGAGTCTGTGTGTGTGTGTATGTAACCCTCATTTAGTAAGTCGTTCTTATAAAGCCCATATTTCATTTTTCCTGCACTTCCTGCACATCCACAGCAACAGCTTTGGATGTTATCCATCACCACATACCATGAACAGAAGCAACAGCTGTGGTTGTTATCCAACACCACATACCATGAATTCAGCAAACATAAAAGACTACAAGCATCTTTCTTCACCACATACTAGCAACAAGCGAGCTTCCCACTAAGTATAAATTCTAAAGCCAATCTTGAGGAAGATTACTTTTACAAGCAACGTTACTACCTACAGAATAAAAGTTACATGTGCAGTATGAAGGTAACAGAACTTTTGGGACCAATTTTAACCACAAGTGGACTACGCTCTGTTACCTGTACTTCAACAGTTGGGACTGGCGAAAATCTTTGAGATGGCTGAAGGGCATCATTGGTTCTTAGAACATTTTACCTTCAGCAGAAATTCCTTTATTTACTTTCTTCGCTCTACTCTATCAGTGGACTGATTCACTTTTCCTAAGGAAGAAAAGTTGTCGCAATTATAGAGAAATCCATGAGAATGTTTCAAAATTATGAGAATTTTTTCACGTAAAATAGACTCTGACCATCGCGCGTCAAGAGATGGTATTTTTCTTAAGAAAATGAGTGAAAAGAAAACTATTGTTAAAGAAATAAATGAAAAAAAAGGAAAAAGATAAGCGTACCTAAGCTTACCTTAAGAATACCCGGGAGCGATCTTCAGAAATAATAATGGGCGACAAATGAAGCGAAGCTCCGTCGCTAATTCCTCCAAACAAAGCACCATTTTCTAAACCTGGTATTCAGTGTGGAACACAATGTCTTGTTCCTTTGTCAACATTATCTTATGGCGGAATTTTGAGCAGAGGAAAAGTTGTAAAGTATCGTCATCTACACTGATCAATTCTAACAGCCAGACAATAATAACCCAATGTACGATTTATAACACAAATAACCGTAGAAGAATGCTAAGGTCGGAGTTACATTTATAGCTTAGTTAATACTGGAGCAGAAGAGAGACAAGTAGCATATTTGCTTTTCAGTAATTGCGACAACTACCCACCTGAAGTGATCCCTTTTACGAAAGCGGCGCATTGGAAAGTAAAAAAAGAATCTATTTACTTTCCTTGAGCTATCTTATTTGCGACAGATTTTCTTTTTTATTTGTAAGCATGTTTTTAAAATTTTGTGAAACTGATTTGTACTCAGATGGGGCGAATAAAATCTTTTGGAATTTGGTGTGAGGATTGAGAGGGCAGCGTCAGTCGAATGGACACGGCTGCTTCTCGTCTTTGCCTTTGTTTTGCATGTGATAATCCATGGTTCTCTCATGCAGTTTAGATGTGTATGGGTTTAGTTTCTTCTCATCCATTTCATAACTCAGATCTCTTTTTGCCCCATCTTTCGTGGTTGAGATAAATCAACAGAACAATGTTTCTTTTTTTCGGAGGAAGAAGAAGCCTCGCTCAGCCTGATGAACGCGGAGTTATCGAACGTGGCGGTTCGTTTGAGAAACGGTGACGGTACCTACCTACGTTCGATTCGTCGTTATCGCCTTTGAAATTCGCTACTAAGAATTCTTAACTTAGGTTAGGTAAGGTTAGACTACTTAGGCTAGATTATTCTATGATTTCCTTGGCGATCATAATGTGTAATCACACGTTCTTCACGATGAACAAAGAACAGTTATTAGCCTACCGCTCGCGCTAGACAATCTCATTTTCTCCAGAAAATCTAATAACTTTTTTTTTTTTATTATCGCCCGTCAGGAATCTGTCAGTTTTTAGTTATCAACAAAGGCAATGATTTCCCTATTTCTTGCACCACCTTCTGTTTTTTATCTTTACTTCTCTATTTAAGTATCAATCCAATTCTTTTTGAGGGAACTGAGCTTCACAGAGCAACAGATCTGATCCCAAATGAATTTGTCAAGGAAGAAGAATGACTCCCACTTTCTGCAGTCTTAAGCGGGATGGGCTTTAAAGTTCTGAGACAGCATGAAGATAAATGTTTCCTATGAATACCTCAACCACAACATACCAAATATATACATCTAGCCTACCCCTAACCTACGCTACCTTAGCCTAGGTTAGGTTTGTTTGGGTTTGGGGCAAAAGTGAAATAACTCTACCATATTTAGGAGGACTGAGGATAACACCAGCATGCACAAGAACCCTCGGATTCGTTGTGCGGCTTGCGGAGAAACGTTCCTTGAACAGCGAACGCTCGTAAACTTCAAGTTTAAAGCATTTGAATACAAAAACCCAGTATGTCGGGCATGTAGCAAACGGTTTCTACCGTGATTGCTATACAATCGACGTTGTTTTGTTACACATACATCCGGGTTATCACGAGTAGTGCACTTGCTGGTGTAATTCACGCTTTGGTCGCGCTATAAACTGCCCGGCAAGTGGTGCTGCGAGGTGGCGCGACGGTGGCCGATAGAGCGAAGTGATTCGGGCGACATCGCACGCAGCGGCTGTACAGAACCTCCTCAAGAACAAAGGAACCAAAAATACCAATATAAACTCAGTATTTTTTTTTACTTTGATTTTCTAAATAATATTACAACCAAAACCAGAATGAGAGTAAATGCTTACCTCTTCAATAATCACAAAACAGCCTTCAAGAACAGTACGAGAACCTCCGATTGTAAGAAAGGAACATAAGTGTCAATATATATGAACGCGTAGCCTCGCTGGCTCCCGCTGGACTTGCGTTACATTTTTCGGTTTAAGTTCCTCAAACTTTATTCGTAACTGTAACATCTTTCCTCGGTGGAAAAACTGAAAGATAAAATATTAAGTTGCGCTCGAAAAGTAAATGCTGTAATGTTCCCTTACACAAGAAAGATGTCGACAATAAACAAATAAATTCGGGGAAGTAAAGTAGATGATATCAAATTAAATCAACACGCATCTAAAATCCTTATATATTTCTAAAATAGTTGTTCATAAATTGGTCGCTTATATACCCCTAAGCGTCGATGGGACTGTCGATAGAAGTCTAGGAGTCGACAGGGAGTCGGTAAAATCCTAGGGTCCAAAAAACTATACAAGTTTGATTCGTTAATCGCATATGAGGTACAGAAAAGGCAGAGGAAATTCTTATCTTTTACGTAAGATGGAAAACGATGACCAAATGATTATCGCCAGACCCATCCATCTCACTGAGATTGTAAATGTCTTCAAAGCAGAAGTATTTTCCGTGTCGACAATTTACCCAGATGGCTCCAGACGAATTGACCCAAATGAAGCCACAATGTACCCAAATGAAAATCTTATAACCTGACCGAAGACCCTACAATAACGGCGTCGTAAATCTTCTAATAATTGTGGTGATTCTACGCTGGCAATGACGGAAATCTTTTGGTTACGCGACGGCGGACATAGTGTGCGCGTGTACAGCGGAGAAAATTACACTTAGGATGTGAGCATTTACCCACATAAAGCCAATGAATATATATATATATATATATATATATATATATATATATATATATATATATATATATATATATATATATATGCGTTTGCCATTTATCGAGTCAGCGACAGGAACAGACATAGAAATGGGTGTCATTCGCTCACATCCACACTCTGTGACGTATAACGCGGAGTGACACCAGAGGGTCCAAACACCAACCAGGTTAGGTTATAATGTTCGCCTAAAGTGCAGATCCTTCACTCAATCTATGACTTTCGTCTGGGTGTATTTTGCCTTCATTTAGCTTCATCTTGGACCCCTCCCAGGCGAGTCATTTTTTAAATGAAAATTTCAAATAACTTTTTTTCTCTGTCTTCCATCACATATTGTCAGTGTCTCGATCATTTCCAACAGTTTCCTTATAACGTCTATAAAAACCTCTAACAAGAGTGGTGGAAGGAGAGTAATTAATCACAGATGTTGCCTGTACCCTGACCATTATTAATTAAACTACAATGTTGCTTTTAATTAAAAGGGGTATTGTTACTCCAGTCTATGGAGTTTTCTCAGAGTAGCAAGTCTCTCTACTTATACTTAAGGATCGAAGTAATAAAAGAAAAAAGGCAACAAAAACACGAAAGTGCCTGTCACAAGCCTATTCAACCCAGCGAATAATGCTTACTCAAAGTGTTATGTACCCGAAATACATTCCAGGAATTTCGCCAAGCCTTACAGAACATGGCTACTTTACGAAACACCGTTTGGTACATCATATCCATTATATATTAATACATAATCTAGCATAATATGACGCATACCGGCCTAACCAAAGCCATGCCTAACCTAACCTACCCTGGGAAAATGTGGGGGAAGACCTCCTATGTACTCGCCGAATTCAAGTACTTCTTCCAATATCTTTTAATGGAAAAAATAGCTGCTTACGAAGTACGATTATATACACGTAAGATTAATCATACCTTCATAAATCTTACGTATGCTGCATAAATTCCATTGAATCTATCTAATTACGTTAATTCAGTACGGGCTCGACGATTTTTAGCTTATCAGCATCGACGAAAAACCATTGGATTTCTTACAATAGGCAGAACTCTGCTATGACAGCAGCCACCACTTTTAAATACTGTTAGGGTTGGACTGTTGGAAAAGTAATATCAGTTTTTGTGCACAGCGATTTTTAAGCTGTCAAAATCGACGAAAATCATTTAAATGGATTCGTTACAGCTATCGCGGAACGTTACATCTGAAGACAATGAACACTTACCCCAGCACACGACCCACACAAACATACCCGCCACCACACGATCTATGCTCACGCCTGGTGGACGTGGCAGGCTCCCCGAGAGCTACACGAGCCCTAGAGATGGGTAATATAGGCGACTCTCCCCACGAAGATGGAAAAGTCCCAGGGTGCGGCGCCAAGCGAAATATCTGACATCTGGGAAATAAGTGACCTGTAGCAACGCGCCATATTTAACGTGATTAGGTGCGGAATAACTGAGCGTGCGAAATAAATGACCACAAACATATATTCTCGTTGCATGCCTAATGAGGACAACCTGCAATGTCATTGGCCAGCGATAACATTTACTGTTATTATCAATGCCAAAACATACCCGTACCATTTACGGTGTAATGAAGTTACTTAATTGGGTTAATTGAAATGAAAGTAGGTAAAACACTTATAGAAGAAATCTATATACAAAAAATTAAAAACCTCTTCTTGTAGTCGAATGTATAGAGGAAAAATACCTACATCTAAATTGATTTAGTGCTGAAGATGGCATGGAATGGCGGTGGTAGCAAAGAGTAAAGGGAGATTAATTGTATCATACACACAAGAGAGGTTGGTGTCAACTTCTGAATGTAGATTCAAGTACTCGCTACAATGCACGTTCCTTTTAGAGATACGTTCTTTCTAAAGAAAAAATGAACCTTATACGTCAACTAAATCTATGAGAAGTGTGTTACTCATTAGTGCGTTCAAAACTATATGGTCAGACAACATGGAGGTCAAGAGAGAGAGAGAGAGAGAGAGAGAGAGAGAGAGAGAGAGAGAGAGAGAGAGAGAGAGAGAGAGAGAGAGAGAGAGAGAAGAGAGAAGCGGTGGCGAGAGTAAGATAAACATACGAGGTTGGCTGGTGTCGCCCTCAGCCATACGACGAGTGAGAGAGAGAGAGAGAGAGAGAGAGAGAGAGAGAGAGAGAGAGAGACAGAGAGATCGCTCTTTTTTTCCATATTCTACAAAATCGCTGAAAATTACAAGCTGCAGATCACCTTGCGGAAACAATACGGCCTCCTGGGCGGTGTCACACCACCCCTTTCTGCGCAGGCCGTGCGCATGCGCACTTCTGCAGTCATTTCTTTCTTGCGTCAGACAGCGAACACCCGGGTTCTTCATCACAAAACGGGCGACCTGCTCCCTTAGCATAGGTGATATGTTACCCTGGTCCTGATCCACTGAACAGGATCTATATTTCACCAGCGTGTTGTATCAACATCGGTGTTTTATGTATGAAATAGATCGATACATTCCATATTATAGATCTATGTTTCTGTATATGCTGACGTGTGGTTAATAACTCAGACCTGGGAGGAATAACTTAGTCGATTTTAGATAAAGCTGGGGTATAGTGCATGGTAATATAGTTCGTCGGTTTATATATGTAGGAGTCTGGCTGTCGGAGCTTCGTTTATGATAAATATAAATCTATTGAAGAGGTCTCTTTATTCATTTACCCTCATCACTATCATTATCACTATCATCCTGGTCGTAAACACGATCAAAGGCAGCAGCAACGTTTTGGTCACCATCATCTACCACCACCAGCATCACCATCGATCCTACGACTCTCCAACAACACCACCACCACCATCATTATTACCACTGCCACCTTCAACTTTTAGCAGTGTCTCCAACAACAGAAACACAGTCTTCACCACCATCTCCACCATCACAATCCTCATCCACAACTACAATCAACAACGCTGTCGTCACACACACACACACACACACACACACACACACACATACACACACACACACACACAAACCTCACCAACATAACTTATACCATTTATCTCCACCATCGTCACCATCATGAGAGTCGAGACTAACCCCCACCATCACCACCAAAACTCCAACATCATCTCCATCAAAGCTAACAACGAACCTGAAACTCGTACAGAGGAGCATAAGCCCCAATCCCAGTACGCGCCTGCTGCCGTGTCCCTAACTCGGAAAAATCTCGTACATGGCCAGACGCCCCTGCGCTGTCTGGGGGACGAGGAGACCTACTTTTCCTCCCCAAAACTAGCGAGAAAGTTTATAAAATTTCAGTCTAAACTACTTTTATTGTGATTGAAACTTTTTGGACGAGGGAGGGCCAGTACTCCCAGGGGGAGAAATAAACCCGAAGTTGGTTTAAACCACAAGCATCAAAGTTGGTCCGGGAGGATGGGGGGTGGTGGGGGGGGAGGGGGGATCATTGTTTTAACAGGGGGAGGTGAGGGTGGGTGGAGGAGGAGGGGGGGGGGGGGCAGGGTTGTCTTCACCGACGCGATTGTTTTAACGGCACGGATTACGTACCGACCACGGATCTCGTCTTAAGAAAACGGATCATGTATACAAACCACAGAATGGCATTCGCAAGGTAATAATTTCTCGTCCAACCAATGATACCATTTCTCTTTTCTCCACTGTCATATATATATATATATATATATACATATATATATGTGTACTGGGATTAAACAAGATCCTCCATATAACAATATACGCATATCATTTCATATAGACCTTTCGATAAAACGTAGACAGACCGTTATTTAAATCAAAATCAGAAATTAGGAATACGGATCTGTGACCATCTCATCAGCGCAGAGAAACGTGATAGATCTACACACGGTAAAGCCTCCGTGTGTGCTTGAACGTGACAAGCGGAGTGCCACAGGGATCAGTCCTTGGGCCCCGCCCGCACCTTTTCTTAATATGGACCACATACCTACGACCCCAAAATCTGAGGACGTTGCAAATATAATAGGACGCAGGTCTGTAAATCAAAACAAGATGCGAAAGAAAAAAGAATAATATGAGTGGACCAACGCAATGGTCAGGATGATGAGAAAGGATATTTAAAACTGAGGCAAATCCAGCCACACACACACACACACACACACACACACACACACTTACACACACACTGCACATGACGGAAGTACGAAATATGACAATAAGATACTTGGGAATCCGCCATCCATAGGACAAAAACGAAATGGATCCCACTAAACACCCCTTCAACCTGCAGTGTGCGGTAATGATTTGGGAGGGAAATAAGAACGACTGGAAATATTAGAAAGATATTGAACTAAATCACTTTTACGTTCCATGGCCAAAGGTGGCATTTTCCCTCAAGTTATAAGCCAGGTTAAGCTCCTTCTTTTTTTTTTTTTACCTAACATAACTCGGGTAGAAATCTTAACTAGATATCTCAATAACAATCTTAAATACTTTTATTTTAACACGATGGATTACGACACAATTATTTGAACAGGATGGATTACGATAAAATCTGAAGATATTAGTTATATCAGATATGCTTTTGTTATAATGTCAGACACAGTTTTCTTAACAAGATGTGCTTATGTACGAAAGGAGAAAGTCTCCTTTTTCTACAGGGTGGCGACGGGAATGAATAAAGGCAGCAAGTATGAATATGTATGCATGTATATGTATGCATATGTTGAAATGCATAGGTACGAATATGCGCGTGTGTGGGTGTCTATGTATATACATGTGTATGTGGGAGGGTTGGGCCATTTTTTCGTCTGTTTCCTCGCGCTACCTCGCTAACGCGGGAGACAGCGACAAAGTATGATAAATAAATAAATATATATATATATATATATATATATATATATATATATATATATATATATATATATATATATATATATATATTCACTGATTTAATCAATGTTGACACCTACAAGCAGAACACATTAGAAGCAGAGTTATCATCGGTCTGACATTATCAAATCATAATTAGCCTCAACCATATCAGTCATCAATAATTAGTACAGGCTATAATTACCATACTTGACCACAACAGCTGAGCCATAACAATTAGGCCACACATAATACAATTAGTCAACTGTTTGCCTACTTAGACAATATTAATTAGAGTAAGATTAGTACAGTTATATCTCCGTTATAATTGTTAGACCCTAGTTAGTATAGTTAGACCATAATCAGCATACTCAGACCACAAGAGTTAGACCACAGTATAGTTAGACCATAATCAGCATACTCAGACCACAAGAGTTAGACCACAGTATAGTTAGACCATAGCAGTCAGGCGAAAGTTAGCACAGTTAGACCATAGTTTTAAGCAGTTAAAACAAGGTTGTAAATCAGAGGCATTTACGTCGTGAGAAGCTACCAGTGACGTGTCTCGTCGTAGACTCGCCATTTACACGAAAATTTTCACCGGCGATCAATATTTACACACACTAACAATTGTTTACACATACCGTTATACCACTTACAACGGAGGGGTCCCTTCTTTACAACGGAGGGGCCCCTTCTTTACAACAGAGGGGCCCCTTCTTTACAACAGAGGGGCCCCTTCTTTACAACAGAGGGGCCCCTTCTTTACAACAGAGGGGCCCCTTCTTTACAACAGAGGGGCCCCTTCTTTACAACAGAGGGGCCCCTTCTTTACAACAGAGGGGCCCCTTCTTTACAACCGTTTACACATGCGGTGACATTATTTACAACGGGGGGACTGCTGCCACTACAGCGATGACAGTTGTAAACGTAATTAAAACGGCACGGTAAACAGAGAGCTTCCACTCCCGTTTAAAAGACTCCTGTTGTACGCTTCGAGACGCAAACCGTTTTGACAAACGGGTGATAACCCAGTTTCCAGGCAGAGAGGATGATTCGTGCCGAATCATACACACTAAGGACGAATGATTCGCTGGTCTCATCATCCAAGAAGGAGTCATAGATCGTGCCGATCCAAACTGGAGGGTTTCGAAGAATCACACAAGCGCACATGTCTAAGCTTGGACACACACACACACACACACACACATAGAAAAAGGGAAACTTGTGTCAATAAAGTCACGCCGAACTCGTGTGTGTGTGTGTGTGTGTGTGTGTGTGTATGAACCATAGATTCGTTTAAGGGAAAGACCTGGTCTCCTCTGACACACCCTTGGGGACTCCCCCATCCCACATCCCATTCCTGATCCATTCCCGGGAACCATTCCCATCTGATTCCTGCTGGATATGTATTCCAGGATATTCCCGGGCGTTCCAGTTCCCATCGGACTCCCCAGGGAGGGATGGTGGACGGGTTTTTTGTGAGGGGTGATACAAGGAGGGTGGAGGGGGGACGTGTGATACAGAGCCGTGTGGAGTCAAGGAGTTTAAACATTTATGTTCCATGATTGCATAGGTTAGTGGCATGTGGGAGGGGGGGGGGTGGAGGGAGGGGGGGTGGAGTGGGGGTGGAGGCTGGACCCCTAGTGTTGACGGCTCTTGGTGGTTGGAGTAGGTGGACGGGACTGTGGTCAGGTGGTGGTTAGAGTGTAGGTGGATGACTGTAGGTGATGGGTGGAGTGTAGGTGGACGAAGGTGCAAGTGGACGATTAGTGACGGTGATTGGTAGTGGCTGGACGAATGAGTGGACAACTGGTAGTTGATAGTGGTAGTGGTAGTGGAGGGGTCACCACAGGCGAGGCTGTATCGCTGGGAACAACGTCTTGTCAACGAGCGCCGCACTCTGAAGGAGTCAACACTGCCCTGCTACTGGAAATAGAGCAGACTCTGGCCTGTAAGGATCCTCTCCCACCCCCCCCTCCCTCCCTTCCCCTTGTTTCCTTTTCTTTAGAAAGGGGTCCTGCATCTCACCCCTCCTCCCTCCCTCCCCCCACTCTTCCCGGACTCCTTGATAGAAAAAGGTCTTGAGGGTAATTAAGACGAAGAGACGAAAGATCGAGATGAATGGAGAAGAAAAAAAAAAGAGGGGAAATCCTCTCTCTCTCTCTCTCTCTCTCTCTCTCGTGGGCAGCGGGGTGTGGGGGGCGGGGGGGGGGGGGGGGAGGAGGCGTGTGACGGTGGACGGGGAGGACACGATCGGTTGTTACGGGTGACGGAGTGAGCAGCGCTTGGCCAAGCTGCCGGACGGCAATAAGCCAGTCAGTCCTAGGACCACCCCCCACCCCCCCCACCCCCCTACCCCTCCCCTCCCCTAAATGATAGTCGCCAACAGCTTTCTTCAATGGCCTGCCAGCCTGGGGGGTAGTGGGGGGGTGGTTGGAGGGGGGGGGGGAAATTAAAGGTCGTTTAGAGCCTCATCTTGGACAGCTGATGTACCTGGGGGGAGGGGAGGGGTGGTGGTGACAACGGCGGCGACAATAACGGTGGTCTGTGGTGGCGGTGGTCTGTGGCGGCGGTGGTCTGTGGTGGTGGCGGTGATGACGGCAGTGGTTTACAATTGTGGTTCGTGTGTGTGGTAGTGGTGGTGACGGTGGCGATCTATGGTTGTGGTGGTGGTGGTGCTGGTAGTCCGTGGTGGTCTGTGGGAGTGGTGGTCTGTGGTGGTCCGTGGTGGTCTGTGGTGGCGGTGGTGAGGGGGGGGGTCTCATCCTCCTCACCCACGTCGTAACCTCTCAATACTTCTCAATTCTCTGTGATGTAAATCTTTCTCAATCTAATCCTCCTGCTCCTCCTCCCCAAGTATTCCAAGACTCTCTCCCCTCATTACTCGACGGGGCTCTTCTTCCCCCACTCTTCCTCCTTATCTTCCCTCTTCCCCCTACACGCCCCTCCTCCTACAGGCACTTCCTGCCCCTCCTCCTCCTCCTCCTCCTCCAAGAGCTACTGACGGATGCAAGACGAGCCATTCTTATTTCAGAGCAGGTGTGAGGCTAGAGGGGCGGCCAGGCTCCTGTGCGGCAAGGGAGGGGGGAGGGAGACAGGGCCCCCTGAGATCAGAGAGGAGGGA
>NC_092243.1:4955000-4995000 GCF_036320965.1 Panulirus ornatus | reverse complement strand
TGTGGGGCAGTGTCCCACGGGAAGGGCAGTGTCCCCTGGCCGTGGGACAGATGACCACATTAGCGGGGGATTACTAGCGTCGTGTCCCGAGATGAGGGCAGCATGACGAAGCACAGACAGGGGTGTGGCCACCACAGGAACAGATTGTGGTGGAGGTGGTGGTGGTGGTGATGGCGATGGGGGACGGTGGTGGTGGGAGGACGGCTTTAGTAGTGATGGAGAGGTGGTGGTGGTGGTGGTGAATGGTGGTGTTTTAGTGATGGCGGTGGATAAGGCGGGAGAGAAAAGCTTTGGTTGCCTCAAGCTCAACCAGCTGTCGATCTTGATGCGAACACGGCAGACGAAAATCTCATTTCGCAAACAGACCAACCGACAGAAACTGACGCGATACTTGACAGCTTTCAAAGACACACACACACACACACACACACACACACACACACACACACACACACACATATGTACATACCAGCGAGATAAACATTACCAGCCAAGGCGGGGTCTGAGGAGCTCCTCTCCTCGACCTCTCAGACGGAGAACTTGAAGGGTAATCAAAGATAATGCGGCCAATCAACGTCTCGCGCAAACTTTTCACTACGTAACATGGTTAGGGATGCCGGCCCGGCCCGGGGAATCGAACCGCTGTTCCTCGCAGCCGCCACTCACACACACACACAAACACACACACACACACACACACACACACACACTCTTCTCCCGCTACTCCTCTTCCTCCTCCTCCTCCTCCTCCTCCTCCTCCTTTGACAGCAGGGCCCTCGCCGTCTTCGTCGTCACCAAGTGGGTCCTCACGGAACTCCTCCCTCCTACGCCTCCCGTGCTGTGTGGCACGAATGTCCTCAACATAAGAAAAAAAACAGAAATGTCCAATTTTTTTTCTTCAACATTTAACATTTCCAACGAAGTTTAAATGAAAATGTAAATGTTTACGACAATCGTCCGTTTCGCTGACGACATTCTGATATTTACAAGAATATTATTTACCATCAGATAATATAAACCCCCCTCAAGTGTGGTAATTATTTTCCTGTATATCATCATAAATTCAGAAACTTTATCATTAAAAGATTATCCCGTGAAGCTCGCACAGGCAAATATATATATTTTTTTCTATCCTTAAGAGGGAGAATACCAGAGCGACCTTCACTATATCCTACTTAAAAAAAAAGAGCAACAGATTTTTGGTAATCTTATATATATATATATATATATATATATATATATATATATATATATATATATATATATATATATATATATATATACATATTCTTTCAAGACTGACTGATTATCCATACTGCTTTTATGGCCATGACTTGACAGTTCTGTTTCATACACAACACAAAAGCATTTCAACATTTGATTTTCTCCTGTCGTCTTCAATCTTCAGGTACCGTAATATATATATATATATATATATATATATATATATATATATATATATATATATATATATATATATATATATATATAAGAATATAAAGAATATAAAGAAATGCATTTGATTTCTTAAACCAGGTAGAGAAATTTCCTAAAATGGCATAAACATATTTTCTTAGAAAAAAATGGGTTTCATCGCTCGTAATATTTTCGTTTATATATGTATTCCATTTGGTGACTTCCCACGCTTTTTTTTTTTTCGTCAGCGTTCATTAGAAAATGGGAACTATTTCCAAAGACTTACTTTCAGAGGGATGGAATACAAGACAGGTCCGTGAACTGCTGCGGGTCATGACCCATTTCATGGTGGGGGGAAAGGTCGTGAGAAATGTGGTGGACAGTTTACAGTAATGCTGCTCATTTATTTATAGGTTTTGTCGAGGGTTCACATCAGGTCTCGCCGTGTGCCGCCTGTGTCTACAGAGGAGAGAGAGAGAGAGAGAGAGAGAGAGAGAGAGAGAGAGAGAGAGAGAGAGAGAGAGAGAGAGAGAGAGAGAGAGAGAGAGAGAGAATGTGACAGTGGTACGCCACTCGGAAAAAAAAAGGTGCTGGGAACCACTGTATATATTTATATATATATATATATATATATATATATATATATATATATATATATATATATATATATATATATATATACTTAAGTGGGACGCCAGTGTGATGACTGACGCTTCTCATCTTCACACTTAAAAACTCCCGAGGAGTCACACTTGTTTATAAGCGGTGGGTGGGAAGAGAGTGCTAACCCTCCTACGGTCACAGGGACCTTAATCCCTAATACAGACAACACCGCTGAAGACCATCGTACGAAAGGGGGGTTAAGTGATCCCGTTTTTGTGCTTATGTTATTCAGGATAGACCACAGGAGATGATCCATTATTAAGCAATCTCTTTGTCAATTAGTTCATATTTCCACTAATTGAAATCATATAATGATACACGAGGCCCACGTAATCCGCGCCCTAATTAACGTGTCTAATATTATCACAAGCCTGTGTAATAATTAAAAAAAAGAGGAGGTGCAGATCGTCCTCATCAAGGTAATTAACCTAATTAGTGAACTACCGGCGCAGGAATATGACCTAATACATAGTAATTTGACCTCTGGTGAGGGGTCGTCCCTCCCGTTGCATACGCGTACTGAATGATGAATCTTTGCTAATGACCTCTCGCTGATTACAGTGACGCACACACACACACAAACACACACACACACACACACACACACACACACACACAAACAGACAGACAGGCAGGCAGGCAGACAGACTCACCCACACACATACACACACAAACACAGAGAGTCAGAAACACATACACATACACAAACACACAGACAGACAGACAGACATACACACACAAAAACACAGACAGACAGACACACAGACAGACATACACACACAAACACAGACAGACAGACACCCATACATACACAAACACAGACAGACAGACAGACACACATACACACACAAACACAGACAGACAACAGACAGACATATACCTCTCTCATATACGAATTCCTTTCTGATTCTGACGTGCACCAAACAGGTGAATACATTAAGGAGATCAAATCTACACTGTCCTTCCACAAGATGAAACGAAGCAGCTTTTATCTCCATTCATTCACACAGACTCTGACAGCAGAAGTTTGCAATAACTTGGCCGGGTATTATAACCACGGTGCACCTGCAGTGTGTGCTGGGGAAGTTATTACTAACTTACTGAGAGGTAAATATGAATGGGTGGAAATAACGTCTGGAAAAATATGAAAAGGAAAATGATTTGATGGCCAAAGAAAGGTGTAAGGTTCATGTTACATGCTCCAAAGTCAAAATCTATTATTATTTTTTTTTTTTTGAATGGTGCATAATTTAGGCCAACTACAGTTGTTGGTCGTAAGCCGTTTAGATTATTTAGATGCTCAGAAACAACCGTATGACGTAATACAAACAACCATATGTCGTAATACAAACAACTATATGACGTAATACAAACAACCGTATGACGTAATACACCTTCATGCGTCTGAACTGTCCCGTTTACTGAGTTGTGTCGTTAAGGATCACCTTCACGATGCTCTCGAAGACGGACGGACGGACGGACGGACGGATGACAGACGACGGAGGGACGGACGAAAGACGGGCGGCGGACGGATGAACGAACGGACAACGGACGGACGACGGAGGGATAGATAAATGGCGGACGGAAGGACGAACGAACGGAAGGACGGACGGACGAAGGACGGACGGACTACGGACGGACGGACGGACGGACGGACGGACGGACGTACAGATAATGGACGGACAGAGTGATCTCTTGATGTCTCTCTACGCTCCGCAGGACTGACACAAAGCTACAAGACCTCTACTTCTCTCTCGTTAATTATCGAATGATGAAAATTGGTCAAAACTCGTCAAGTTACTCCCTTATCTCCCATAACCCTAAGGACCTGCCCCTCCTCCTTTCAGGATCGTTCTGCCTCATCCCCACTTCACCACCAAGGTCCTCCAACACCCCCACCTTCACTACCAAGGTCCTCCAACACCTCCACCTTCACTACCAAGGTCCTCCAACACTTCCACCTTCACTATCAAGGTCCTCCAACACTTCCACCTTCACTAACAAGGTCCTCCAACACTCCCCACCTTTACTACCAAGGTCCTCCAACACCTCCACTTTCACTACTAAAATCCTCCAACACTCCCCACCTTTACTACCAAGGTCCTCCAACACCCCCACCTTCACCACCAAGTTCCTCCAACACTCCCCACCTCCTCTCTGGTCCATCTATTCCCTCAGCCTCCACAGCCAACATTTCCAGCCGCTCCTCCGCAGCGGGGAAAGTCCTGTGTGTTGATTACGACCGTCGTATTTCTTGGTCGACTGTCGCAAGCACGGGGAACAGAGGCCCAGAGAGACGGAAGTCTATGAAGAGACGATGGGAGAAACGCGCTTATGCACAGTAAGGCACAGACAGAAAAAAAAAAAAAAAAAACAGAGTGAGGACCAAACTCACGCACACCCAGACACACACACACACACACACACACACACACACAGACACACACACACACACACAGTCATACTAAGGCTGGTGCCAATACACACGGACACGGATAGACGCCCTACCACCAAAGACAAGGAGAGAGCCGTCATTACAGACATCAACATACGCAAAGACTGACGGATACCCTCACACAGACCACAAAAGGAGACAGACAGACAGACAGACAGACAGTCATCCTCAGAGGCAAGGAGGCTGTATTACCTGACGCAGGTACAAGGAGATATATACTATGAGATGAGGTACGTCTCCTTGAGCACGGCGGTACGACTCTTAGGTGTGTGTGACGTGTTTGACATGGGTCGTACTGTCGTGCTCAAGAGGTCGTATGTCGTGCTCAAGAGGTCGTATTTCGTGTTCAATAGGTCGTACCGTCGTGCTCAAGAGGTCGTATGTCGTGCTCAAGGGTCGTACCGTCGTGCTCAAGTGTCGTACCGTCGTGTTCAAGGGTCGTCCCGTCGTGCTCCAGGGAATTAAGAACATCTTCACTTGAACACAAAGACAACCAATACCATTCGGGAGGAGGAGGAGGAGGAGGAGGCGAAGAAAGAAGAATCGAGGAGGGGGGGGGAGGAGGTGCAAGGGCCAGAACTGGGGGAGAAGGTAAATGGCGGGGAGGTGGGGTGGGGTTGGGGGGGTGGAAGGGTCTGCACTCGATTGGCGGCTCATTAGGGCTGTCCATCACATCTGAAACTGTGTTAGCCTGGTGGGGGAGCCTGGGGTGTAGGGTGGGGGAGCCTGGGGTGCAGGGTCAGGGAAAGCCTAGGGTGTAGGGTGAGGAACCTAAGGTGCAGGGTGGGGAGAGCCTTGGGGTGTAGGGTGAGGCAGCCTCGGGTGTAGTGCTGGGGAAGGTTGAGGTGCGGGGAGGAGAGGACACACACACAGCATAAGCTGGGGAGCCTAAGACAGAGGTGAAACAACCCAGGACGCAGGTTCCAGAGGCACCTGGAATCTAGAGCTCCTACCTGAAGGTATGAGACGAGGAAAGGAACATGACAGGGACTGAAGGTCGAAAGAAAACGAGAAAATAAAAAGGAGGGTCTCTAAGATTTGGAAAAAAACCTAAAAAAAAGGGGAAGAAACCAATTGGTAGAAAACTCCGAGGGAGAAGAAACCCTCGGATAACTAAAGCCTATGGAAAGGAGAAACCAGGATGAAAGGATGTTTAGTGGGAGAGAATTCTTGTATAGGAGAACATTACCCAATAGAAGTACCTATATATGGGTGGCACTAAATGACTAGGGCTGAGTCTAGGGCTGTGGAGACCCTAAGGCTTGGGGGAATCTAGGGCTAGGGTGTTCCAAAGGCTAAAGGGGATAGCCTAAGGCTTGAGGATGTTTCAAAGCTAAGGACGATTCCAAGACTTGGTAGATTCAACCAAAGGCCCCAAGGTTGCATATGGGTAGGGTTGGTCCTATGGCTAAAGGGGTACCTAAGGGGTACTAAAATCCTTGACCTTAGCAGAACCAAGGGACGGCGGTATGCTAAGGCCAGGACGGACGCTAGGAATATGGACAAGCAAAGATTTGGGAGAGGCTGAAGCTAAGGAAACCCTTTGGCTGGGAGTGGGTCTTTGAGGAAGGCGGTGGTGCACCAGCTCTCCAACCACCAAAAGGACTTAGGAGTGAGTCTTTGAGGGCAAGGAAGGCGTTCCAATCTCCCTCCAAAATATTAATGACCTGGGAGTAGACTTTTGAAGACAAAGAGAGCCCACCAATCTCCCTCCAAGGACTTGGAAGTGAGTTCTTTGAAGGAGGATGAAGAACCCTCTTCCTCTAAACTCCTGGGAACCTGGAGCGACTGACTAAAAACCATTCCAGAAGTCTCAGACTGGAAGCCAATACATAAGTAAGACTTCTCAAGCTGGAACACCACCCAATGACCGGTTTGATCTGGAGATTTTTGAGAGAGGAAGACGAAAACAAAGAAAATCCTTCCTCCCATAAAAGAAAAAAAATGCTTTATGATAAGGAATGAAAAGGAAAAAAAATCAACACGTAAATATATTTTCAAAATTATCATCGACTGACATAAAATATTTTCTCTGGAAAAAATTCGAGGCCTGGAAAAAAAAAATGAATCTGGAAAGGGGATTCGAAGATGCGTCTGGCTGGCCTGTCGGCAGAGCGGCGGTGGTAATGAATGGAAATTGGGGCGAAAACTTACTTTACTGACCACACAGCCCCTCCCTCGCCACTCCTCCCCCCAACCCATGTTGGGGGGTTTGGGGGTGGGGTGGAGCTTGGGAGGAAGGGGCGTGAGTGTATGTGTGTGTGTGTGTGTAAGGGAGGCAAAGAGCCAGAATCATCTTGATTTAGGAGTGGAGAGAGAGAGAGAGAGAGAGAGAGAGAGAGAGAGAGAGAGAGAGAGAGAGAGAGAGAGAGAGAGAGAGAGAGAGAGAATGCTGATGCTGAAGTTATATATATATATATATATATATATATATATATATATATATATATATATATATATATATATATATATATATATATATATGGGGTTCAAAGGGTTCCAATTGAACAGAAGAACGTTAAGTCACTGATAACACCTCGGAACATGACATGAGAGACATCAGAGAATGATATATGCGAAGTGATCGAGAGAGATGAAAAGACCTGATCAATGCGCTACCGTGTGGAGTTAGGAAAGTGTGTACGGGACAGACAGCGAAACATTCAAAGGAAACCTTGATATATGGGTTAAAACACTTCCAGAGGATCCCAGGATTAATAATCATGCCACTATGTATCCTCTCTCCTCCCCCCACACACATTTGCGTAGCCCCTCCACTAACCACGCCCTCACCTACTCATCACCACCCACGCCCTCACCTACACTTCCCTCCCCCCCACGCCCTCAACCACCAACCCACCCTCTACCCACGCCTCTCCAACCACTCGTCCAGATGGCGTCACCGCTACTCCAACCAAGACCCACAATGCTAACCTAAACCAAAAAAAAAAACTGAAAAAAAAAATACGAAAAAAAATCTACGCATCACAAAAATTTTTTAGAGCCCGTTTTCAATCGCTTACAATAACAAAATCACATAACCTCCTCCATTTGTCAACATGCAGAAGAGAGACAGAGATAAAACTATCCAGAGACGCAAACCCACAGAGCGCCACTGAGAGCACAAACATTTTAGTCCTGCGGTCACTGGAATAAACATTAGAGAGAGAGACTGATTACCTCGAACTTAGCAGTCAAGTTAAATTCATAATATACATCATACACATCGGAGCGCACACGCGTGGTATCAGCATACAACACGTGAGAACCATAGGCGAACAAATACAAATAAACTAATACATAAATAAACTACCATTGCACGTAGAGACGAAAGAAATGTAGCTAGGCACAAAGAGGAGAAACAGAGATAAGATATGATACAAGATAGAGGAAACAATAACACCATCCCAGTGTTCAATAAGCCTTATATGAGAAGTAAAATACATATATCCCAGTGCTCAATAAGCCTTATATGAGAAGAAAAATGATATATACATCCCAGACTTCAATAAGCCTTATATGAGAAGTAAAATACATATATCCCAGTGCTCAATAAGCCTTATATGAGAAGAAAAATGATATATACATCCCAGACTTCAATAAGCCTTATATGAGAAGAAAAATACATATATCCCAGTGCTCAATAAGCCTTATATGAGAAGAAAAATACATATATCCCAGAGTTCAATAAGCCTTATATGAGAAGAAAAATGATATATACATCCCAGTGCTCAATAAGCCTTATATGAGAAGAAAAATACATACATCCCAGTGCTCAATAAGCCTTATATGAGAAGAAAAATAATATAGAAGAGAGAAATTACGTCGCCTCCGAATGATTTCCCGCCAAAAGTGACCATTTGGCGGGAAGCGTCCTTGCATCGCTGAAAAGGCGGGGAATAACACGATTGTCGCCTCGTGTAAACGAAATCAAGAGCGTCTTTTCTCAAAATAATTCGCATTAGAGGGTGAGGCTCATGCCCCCACAACGCCGTCCTCGATGAGTTTCACTCACTATCGTCACCGTTTCCCCATTTTCTTTTTTTTTTGGGGGGGGAGGGAAAACGGGGGAGGGGATAGGGGAGGGGGTTGTTAAACGCCTACATTCCATAACATATATATATATATATATATATATATATATATATATATATATATATATATATATATATATATATATATATTCCTATGACTCCACGGGGAAACTGAAACAAGAAAAGTTCCTAAGTGCACTTTCGTGTAATAATCACATCATCAGGGGAGACACAAGAGAGAAATATAACAGTCAGTTGATATACATCGAAGAGACGAAGCTAGGACGCCATTTGGTAAACATGCGATTGTCCAAAACTGACAAAAAATTTTCTTGTAGGAACGTAGTGGTGTCGAGTGTCATCCGCTGTGTTTTTGGAGTGAGGGAGGAGAGAGAGAGAGAGAGAGAGAGAGAGAGAGAGAGAGAGAGAGAGAGAGAGAGAGAGAGAGAGAGAGAGAGAGAGAACTCCATTTATACCTCACGTAGAACCAAACAGGTCAATGGCCATCTGAAGTCGACCAGACAGGTCAATGACCACCTAACACACACACACACACACACACACACACACCTCCCCAGTCTACAATCACTCCACCCCGTGTTCCTCTCTCCATTTTCGTCCATTCTCGCATCACTCCGCTGCGCCTTACCAGAACTTAAAACCTGGCGCAGGGCAAAGCGCACATGGCAGAGCTTGAGAGAGAGAGAGAGAAAAGAAAAAAAAAGTATATATAAAAAAACGATAATTGAATTCCTTCACTTGACGAGTCTATAAACTCTGTGATAATGTACCTATGGTCAGTATGGGGGGGGGGGGGGGAGTGTAAGGGGGTAGTGTACCCCCCCGGCTCCCTCCCAACCCTCGCAAACACCCAACACATATTTTTTTTTTTTCGGTAAAGTTTTATTGTTTGACTCTGTTTCCCGTGGCCCGTGTGTGCATGCGTGCGTGCGTGCGTGCGTGCGTGTGAGCCTGCAGGCATGTGTGTGTGTGTGTGTGTGTGTGTGTGTGTGTGTGAAAGTAAATTTGTGACTCTATGTATGTATGTATGCATGTATGCATAGCCCCCTCCCCCCATACAAGCACCACTGTATGTTAAAAACCCACGACCCATCACCACCACCCCTTTTCCCCCTCCTTCTCTATCTCCCCCTCCCAGCAAAAAGACAATTGAGCTACCCCCACACACACACACACACACACACACACACACTCACCCCCCCTCCCCCAGCAGATCACCCCCCCCCCCCCAGCACCAACCCCCTGCCTGAATTTAAGCGTTGCTCGCCTGACATTAAAAAAAAGGGGGGGTGGGGGTAGAGGGGGTAGGGAAGGAGGAGGAGTTTAAAGGGGACACCACAGTGTGGTGTGGTGTGGTCTGGCCCGCACCACCTACCTGCACCAAATACCAGTAACCAAATAGTTATCTGAATCCACTCATCTTGTAAAGAAAATAAAAGAAAAATAATTTGCTACTACTACTACTACTACTACTACTACTACTACTACTACTACTACTACTACTGCTACTACTGCTATTGCTATCACTACTACTACTACTACTACTACTACTACTACTACTATTACTGCTACTACTACCACTGCTGCTATTACTACTACTGCTACTGCTGTTAATGCTTCTTCCACTTCTGCCACTGCTCCTGCAACTACTACTATTGCTACTATTATTGCTACTAGTGCTACTACTACAGTACTATTCTTACAACTGCTATTATTATTACTACTAATGATAATAATAATAATAATAATAATAATGATAATGATGATAATAATAATAACAATAATAATAATAATAATAATAATAATAATAATGATAATGATAATAATAATTACTAATAATGAAAATGAGACATATTCATAATCATTATCACGAGAATAATATCGAATACAAATGATAATTTCTAAATTTAGTAATCACGTAGGATATCTTTTTTTTTTCCTGATGTTGCAATATAACTAACCTGATTAATGAATTCCCATTTAGACGGCCATGTGTCGCACCCTACAGAGAATAATTGTCTTCAACTGATGGAAAGTAGTTATTTACTCACACACAGACACACACACACAGACACAGACAGACAGACAGACAGACAGCCAGACAGACAGACAGACAGACAGACAGACACACACACACACACACATACACACACACACACACACACACACACACACACACACACACACACACACACACACACACACGCAAATATAGACAGACAGACAGACAGACAGACAGACAGACAGACAGACAGACAGACAGACAGACACACACACACACACACACATACACACACACACACACACACACACACACACACACACACACACACACACACACGCAAAGATAGACAGACAGACAGACAGACAGACAGACAGACAGATACACAGACACACAGATAGACAAACACACAGACACACACGAGTGAAAGGTGTTTAGTGCCCTCCGTGAAGAAGCTGGACCTTAAGCGGGTCCCGTGATCTGATACATCAAAGTCATTCCTGTTGGAGATACGTGTGGCGTCCAGATGAAACAGTGACTCGTGCATGTCTGGGAGTGCAGTTCCGATTGGACTATATATGTCTAAAGGAGGCGATGCGGTTACCCCGCTGCGCTTGTCGAGTCACTACAGTTAGGGTAGCTAGGGATCTGCAAATACAGGCTGCTGAGGTGAGAGGCTGGAGTGGTGAGGGTGTTTATCAATTCCTAGTGGATGTTGGCTGGTTATGGAGGTATCTGGGTTAGAGGCGTTCACTGGTGTTGCAAGAACTTGCGCGCGGGTTTATTTTGAGGTGTGTGAGACTGCATTTGGCGGCAATTTTGTTTAATGGTGCAGCTGATGAGTATTTATGATCGTTGATTAACATGTCATGATTCAGAGGGAAATGAAGGACGACGCCTTTGGAGAAAGTTCCTCCGTTAGACTAAACGCCTTCCGTCAGCTGATGGTGATACGCATCGCGTATGACGCACGTCCGTGGCCATGCGTCATACGACATATGGCCACGGACGTAAGTATAAAGAACATGGCCGTGTCCACCCGGTAATCCCTCCACACACATGGCCACGTCCAGCCAGAAATCCCTCCACGCACATGGCCACGTCCGCCCAGTAATCCCTCCACACACATGGTCATGTCCAGCCCAGTAATCCCTCCACACACATGGCCACATCCAGCCAGTAATCCCTCCACACACATGGCCACGTCCAGCCAGTAATCCCTCCACACACATGGCCACGTCCGCCCAGTAATCCCTCCACACACATGGCCACGTCCAGCCAGAAATCCCTCCACACACATGGCCACGTCCAGCCAGTAATCCCTCCACACACATGGCCACGTCCGCCCAGTAATCCCTACAATCATGGCCACGTCTACCATGTAATCCGCAACACATGGACGAGACTGGGATCGGCGAACGAAAAGAACCGGTTATTCACATGGCCGAGTACTGGTAACAGCGTGGGACCCAGTGGAACCCTCCCCTGTGTGACGCCACCACGTCACCCATTGGGACCATCCCTTGTGTGACGCCACCACGTCACCCAGTGGGACCCACCCCTTGTGTGACGCCACCACGTCATCCAGTGGGACCCTACCCTGTGGGACGCCATCACGTCACCCAGTGGGACCCTCCTCCTGTGTGACGCCACCAAGTCATCCAGTGGGACCCTACCCTGTGGGACGCCACCACGTCACCCAGTGGGACCCATCCCTTGTGTGACGCCACCACGTCACCCAGTGGGACCCATCCCTTGTGTGACGCCACCACGTCATCCAGTGGGACCCTACCCTGTGGGGACGCCCACACGCACCCAGTGATCATCCCTTGTTGACGCCACCACGTCATCCAGTGGGACCCTCCCCTTGTGTGACGCCACCACGTCACCCAGTGGGACCCTCCCCCTGTGTGACGCCACCAAGTCATCCAGTGGGACCCACCCCTTGTGTGACGCCACCACGTCACCCAGTGGGACCCATCCCTGTGGGACGCCACCACGTCACCCAGTGGGACCCACCCCTTGTGTGACGCCACCACGTCACCCAGTTGGACCCATCCCTTGTGTGACGCCACCACGTCACCCAGTGGGACCCTACCCCTGTGTGACGCCACCACGTCACCAATCATCATCCCTGCCGGTCGTCGCGGGCACTGCCCCATCACTATCATCGTAATGGCTGCCATCACCATCATTTATCACCCTCGTGTGCTGGTTCCTACCCTCACTATCCTTACGCCTGTCATAATCAACTGCTGGGATAAGTCACCATCGTAATGATCAGTGTCGGCATCCATGTCACACTATCTTCCATCACTATCCCTCCCATAATCTTTTGCTAGTATTGGCATCTTCACTATAAGCTCACCATCATCATCATCACTATCACCAACATCAACTGAAACATCGACTCATCACGAGAAACAGGACTCCAAGAACTCCAAGATGGCGTCAGTCTGTTGACAGCGAACCAACACAAGGCCATGACGTCGCAAAAGCCAGTGACGTCAAAGTACCCCAATGACGTCACCAGAGAAAGACGGCCTTATCTGGACCAGAAGTGAAATGACGTCATGTGAAAGCATAAAGGCTGGTGAAATCAAGAGAAATCAATGACATCACACTACTCCAATGACCTCATTGGAGAAAGACGGCTTTATTTAGACGAGAAAATGACATCAACTCAGAAGATAGAGGCCTCTGACTTCAACACAGACCACAGAGGCTTATGACTTCAACACAGACCATAGAGGCTTATGACATCAACACAGACCATAGAGGCTTCTAACATCAACACAGACCATAGAGGCTCATGACATCAACACAGACTATAGAGGCCTCTGACATCAACACAGACCATACAGGCTTATGACACTAACACGGACCATAGAGGCCTCTAACATCAACAAAGACAATAGAGGGTTCTAACATCAACACAGACCATAAAGGCTTCTGACATCAACACGGACCATAAGGGCTTCTGACATCAACACAAACTATAGAGGCTTCTGACATTAACCCAGACCATAAAGGCTTCTAACATCAACACGGACCATAAAGGCCTCTGACATCAACACGGACCATAAAGGCTTCTGATATCAACACAGACCATAAACAGAAGCCCCACTGACAACATAACAAGAGAGCTTGATGACAGTACAATTAGCCTAAGACGTGCGAAGGAAAATAATGAATGTAATAACAGGTGGCCAGTGACGTCACAGGTGGGAGGTAGCCACGTCACAGTGGGGAGGGGGTGGGGGAATAGGCAGCCACGTCACAAGGGGAGATGGGGGGGGGAGGAGACTCAAGGATATCTCGAACAAATCGAGTCCATGAGACAAAGGAGGACCGACTCACTGCCCTCATAGGAGGAGGACGAGATGAGAGGACGCCCCCACAGCATCACGAGAAGGGTCGGGTGGGGGAGGTTGTATAAGATGGGAAAGAAAATAGGCGACGACGGCATACGGGGGGCGACGTGTGGTGCTGTGGAAAAGGGGGCCGGGGGGGGGGCGCCGGGCCTGGCGAGAGAGAGAGAGAGAGAGAGAGAGAGAGAGAGAGAGAGAGAGAGAGAGAGAGAGAGAGAGAGAGAGAGAGACCTAACGTAGGGCAGTAGAAAAAAGAAGAGGTGGGTGAGGCCAGTGTTCCCCGTCGGCGCGTGGAAGTAACACGATTAACTCCGCTACGGACGCTGCCTGCAGGTCAGAGCCACTAGGGTGGTGGCGGACCCTCGTGATGAAGCAAGCAAGGTAGAAAATGAGATGATCATTACAGACGAAGGAAATGAAAATAACGAGTAAAATACCGAGGAGAATATTACATGAAATAGCCTTGCGCACAAAGCAATAAAGAGGGCAAATAGAAAGATAAGACATAACGTAATAAAGGAAATAAAAGACATTTATATAAATATAATCCATCTTACTTAGATGAAAAAGTAATTCTAATGATACAAAAGCAACAGTAATACAGGGGGAAGAGAAAGGCATTTATAAAACTGCTTGATACTTAAACACGAAGTAATTCTAACGAGACACAAGGCCAGGAAATTCTAGTATTAATTATATATATATATATATATATATATATATATATATATATATATATATATATATATATATATATATATATATATAAAGCTTTTAGCTAAGTGTACCGTGTTTGCAGAAGCGCCATCACCAGGTTTTCCTTCGAACTGTTCCTGCCTCTAACGTACCTCACGTTGGACCCGCATGACCGGGCGTATTCCTCAACACATGACAAAATTAATCAATAAAACCAGAGCGCTTTTCTCGGGCACCTTGTCATATATTCCTGCACGAGAGCGGGGCGACCAGTGCGTGGTCATCATCAACACCGCCTGCCGGCAGACAACCCCCGGGCGTCCTGCAACCTCCACTTTCCCATGCACGGTTTACTATCGGATCAAAAATGTACGAAGTAAAACACGTAATCCGGTGCGGGGCGGAGGGGGGGAAAGAGGAGGAACAAGATCAGTAGATTAAACGACAATGTAATTGCTGAATTAAAGTTATTTTACGGTTCAGAGTGTGTACATATCAGTCACAAGAACTGTAAATTACAGAATTGTTAATCATGATTTCTAATCGTGAGAAGTTTGTAAACTAGCGCCCATGTCACACACACACACACACACACACATATATATATATATATATATATATATATATATATATATATATATATATATATATATATATACATATATATATATATGTATATACACACACACACACACACACATCCGCTTCTATACAATAGTCATGTTACTAATATGAATTACAAACAGAATATGTTCTAAGACTAATCCCTGAGGGACTCCACTTGTTTGCGTTCCCTGAAGCCACAATCTGCCAGAGCCGAGCTATGAGCTACAAGATCCCTGGTCTTCTACCATGAAGGACGGCCTCGCAGCCGACCAAGAGACGGGGACCAACGTCCGCAAAGTGAGGACAATGGGCGCAACTGACGTACGACAGATCGAACGATGCGGTTATTCTGTTCATACGTTATTTTGTACTGACGAAGACCTCCTGGTTCTCAGCAGCGTCAGGAGGCCGCTGCATCACCGGAGAGCGTCCGCTGCACCGACCTCTTCCTTCATCCACCAGCAAACCATCTTGTTCCAACCGCAGCTATCCATACATCCACCACCCTCCTCTCTCAACCTTTCCTTCAACATCCACCCACCTACCGCAACTCCCACCACCCACGGCAAACTACCCACCGCTAACCTAATTACGAGCCATCAGGTCTCTTGTTATCAGCGGTAATTACCACACTAATGCCCGCGTGTCGTACATCTTCCACCATCACAAAGAGCCTCGGAAGGAACCCCCCACACCTACCCTGGTCTTATGCTTTGTCAAGTCCATCGTAATTCCTTTGTGTTCTAACCACCCATGTCAACCATGTCCTCCACCACCCATGTCAACATCCTAACCATCCTCTATCGCTCGCCATCCCTTTTGAAACCATCCCATTACCACCCAATTCAACCACCCTTCACCACCCATCTGTACCGGATGGCCTGAAGACGGGACTTTCGATGCAGTAAGACCTCAATACTTGTTGCCAATAAGAAACAAGGAAACAGGAAACCCCTTTGCAAGGTAGACTATTCTCCGAACATTCGCAGTGATTCACGGTAAAGCAGTGACGTGCAGTGAAGACCAATGGTAAGTAATGCATTTCGGTGATACGATTAATAAACACAAAGACGACATGCTCGCCAAGCTATAAGTAGAAGGACCACACCCTCAAAAAAAATGAGAAAAGACCTCACGGCTGATAATTATCAAAAGTATCTCCTAACTGCATTGTGGTCTTAGCAAGCCACTGTGTCTCATAACCAGAAATTATCAACTGTAACATGAAGGAGGCAAAACAGACTTTACAACCCCGAAGACCGACATCACCTGGAAGAATATGCTGCTCACTTCTGACGATCCCAAAAATTTCACCAATTTTCAAGAACGGAAAAAAAAAAGAAAACGAACACTGGGGGGAAAAAAAATTGGAACGAAACTGTATGTCACTCAGAAATATAATTCGTGACGAGGGACTTCGAGCCATCATTTATTTCCTATGAAAAAAAAGAGAAAAGCACAGACGTGTGTGTGTGTATGTGTGTGTGTGTGTGTGTGTGTGTGTGTGTGTGTGTGTGGATTTCATATTAATTTCCAATATAAATGACGTCGAGATTTCAACTGACAGTAATTTCTCTTTGCTTTAGAGAAAGATACGATGACCCGCAGATATAACGGTGCCATGAGGGTAAACGTGGGCCAAAACCTCCTTCAGCAGTGGAGTGAACCACTGACCACTGGCATTAACTACCACTGACATTAACTACCACTGGATTTGAGTTAAATACACACCACTGGCATTAGCTACCACTGGATTTGAGTTGAAGACACACTACTGGCATTAATTACCACTGGATTTGAGTTGAACACACACCACTGGCGTTAACTACCACTGGATTTGAGTTAAATACACACCACTGGCATTAACTACCACCAGTTATAATTACTTACAGACCACAGGAATGTACCACCACCAGATATTACTTCAGCCAAAAACTATATATGTGCATTCAAGATGCCAAACAATTAGACAACCACTTCCAAATTTTATCAACAATCAATTAAACTGGTCATGAATGATGATATCGTCATAGCCATAACTTTCAACTTCTCTCGAGTAACAGGTAAAGTCTTCGTCAACCAGAGCATAACAATGGTTCTTAATCAGTCCAAGCGTACCTTTCCTGGACATCCTTTCCTACCAACTTTCCATGTCAGTATGTTCTACGTCGACACCAGCTGGTGTTCCCTTGTAGATAATTTTCCTTCTGTCGGATGCTGAGCCGAGGGGAGTTGTGTGTGTGTGTGTGTGTGTGTGTGTGTGTGTGTGTGTGTGTGTGTGTGGTGGGGAGGACGAGCTTTCTGCTTTACTACCTCGTCATAGACCATCGGGTGTTTCGGTATCCCATTCCACCCGTTCCTAATCCTCCAACCATCCTTTACCATTCACCCTATCCTCCCATTCCACTCACCCTCTGTCGCAACCTCACAACTCATCATCCATCTATTCCATTCTATCCTCTGTACCTATCCCCATCACCGGTCCCTACAGAACCATCCCTTGAAACCTCTCCTCCACCAGCATAACCACCTAATCCATCTAATCTTCCACCCAACTATCCACTCTTCCACCGCCTCGCCCCGGTCCACCCCTGCGCCCAGTGGCAAAATCACTGGGGTGGAATCATGTCATTTCGTCCATTAGTGGGTGTTTATTGATCAGCGGGGATGGCTTGGGGGTCCAGCCATCCCCGCTCCACTGAACAGGGATGCCCCTCCAGTAAGCACGTGGGGTCAGGGCAAAGAGGGCCCGAGGAGGGGCGGCTCGTACACCCCCCACTCACTCACTCTTACAGGAGAACAAGTACTGCATCAGAGAGGGGAGGAGGGGGGACGCGAGCGCACAAGGCGGGCGACATGTTGGCCTTTCTATTCAATTATTCAATTTGAATTTGATTAGCATTCCAATTGTCGAGCCAGTAATACCTGGGGGTTCCATGGTCTTTGGCTTGATTCTCCCGGAGTGAACACAGACAGAGTAACGCGGTCATATATTCTTTTACCAAAGTCTACCATTAAGATAAAAAAAATGTGTTTCACAATTCAATACTGAATTGTCTCCAGACTGTCAAAATCACAGATCGACGCTAAACTAAGAACACGAGCAGCTCGGCATGATGTATTACCTGAATGCTTTCTACATTTTGAACTCATAAGAAAAAAAAAAGAAAAAAAAGAATATCCGCCCATGAGTCACACATAGGCCACGTCTTGCCCGTTTTCTGTCATCAATCACAGAGAACGGTCGGGGCAGGACAGCCAATGAGGGGTTGGTCACGTGTCACCCGTCACCCCAACATTTATCTTCAAGCACTTTTTTTTCATTTCCTCCTCATTCTCCTGGTATGGCGCTACGGTCATTTTTCAGATTGATGATAAACTTAAAAGCGCGTTTTAAGGGCCGAAAACAAGGGGCACGTGTGCTTTGGTTGGTGGCGTTTTTTCTATTTCAGAACTAAAGTGGGGGGGGGGGGGGGGGGCGGCGTTCGTGTCGTACAGAAAGCTGCTGTCAACTGCTCGAGCACGATGGGACGACCCCTTGTTAAGCACTGTGGTACGACCCCCTCCACCCTTGAGCGCGATGGGACGACCCCTGTTAAGCACTGTGGTACGACCCTCTCCCCCCCCCCCCGCCCCTGCGCGCGATGGGACGACCCCTTGGCGCAGGTTTTGTACTATGTTTGGGTGTGATGGTTCTGGCCTTTAACCTGAACCTCAAAGAGTCAGGGTCAATGCAAGGCTATTATATTCATGAGTCGTAGCATCTCGCTCAAGGGTCATTTCGTCGTGGCCAGGAGTCGTAACGTCGTCCCCAAGGGGTCGAGTCGTCCTCATGGGGTCGTATTACCGTGCTCAAGGGGGTCGTCCTACCGTGCTCATAGGGGTCGTGCAGCCGTGCTCAAAGGGTCGTACCCTGGCAGCTCAGGGGGTCAAAAAGATCTCCCGTTGGCATAAGACCCGACCCGACCCCTCTCCACGACCCACCTCCTCACTACTTCCCCCCTTCTCCCTCCCTCAGCCTTCCCCCCTCCCCCCAAAAACCGTCACGTCACAGGCCGTCACGGTGACGCAGCGGGACCAACACTCTCACATTACACATCCAGATAAATGAGTACAAGGAACTGAAAGATCTAATGTATACACACACACACACACACACACATATATATATATATATATATATATATATATATATATATATATATATATATATATATATATAATATACATATGATATATATATGATATAAGCCAGCAACATACCAAGAGGAAGGGAGGAAGATTTTACAAGAGAATTTTCCTCGCCATTGCAGTACAGCCACACAGTCTGGCCTCCACTACGTCCAGCGACTGTGGAAACGGGCGAACGACGTGGCAGCGTCCAGCCGATCCGACGCCACCTCTAACGGGACACGGGAAAGGAGGGAACTGGAGCCACAAACGACAAATTACAGGAACCCTGTACCGCACAGGTGGAAAAAAAAAATCGACACTTCGACAGGTTTTGAAATCGTCTGACCCTCTGTGTCTCTGGGGGTGATATTTTTTTTTGATGAGTCCTGGTGGCTGAGGTGGGGAGTGGCTCGGTCCTTCAGGGGTGATGGGGATGATGAGTCCCGGTGGCTGAGGAGGGGAGTGGCTCGGTCCTTCGGGGTTGATGGGGATGATGAGTCCTGGTGGCTGAGATGGGGGAGTGGCTCGGTCCTTCAGGGGTGATGGGGATGATGAGTCCTGGTGGCTGAGGTGGGGAGTGGCTTGGTCCTTCAGGGGTGATGGGGATGATGAGTCCTGGTGGCTGAGATGGGGTGTGGCTCGGTCCTTCAGGGGTGATGGGGATGATGAGTCCTGGTGGCTGAGGTGGGGAGTGGCTTGGTCCTTCAGGGGTGATGGGGATGATGAGTCCTGGTGGCTGAGATGGGGTGTGGCTCGGTCCTTCAGGGGTGATGGGGATGATGAGGCCTGGTGGCTGAGATGGGGTGTGGCTCGGTCCTTCAGGGGTGATGGGGATGATGAGGCCTGGTGGCTGAGATGGGGAGTGGCTCGGTCCTTCAGGGGTGATGGGGATGATGAGTCCTGGTGGCTGAGATGGGGTGTGGCTCGGTCCTTCAGGGGTGATGGGGATGATGAGGCCTGGTGGCTGAGATGGGGAGTGGCTTGGTCCTTCAGGGGTGATGGGGATGATGATTCCTGGAGGCTGAGATGGGGAGTGGCTTGGGTTTTGAGAGTGATGGGGATGATATAGGACCGTTGAGGGCTGAGACGGTGCAGGTAAGGGGTGGGCACGTGAAATGAGTCACAGAGTCTTGATTCTGGGCAGGTTGTGATGGGGCGAGATGGGACAGGAAATGGGGGTGGGGAAATAGATGGGTCTGGGGGAGGATAGACAGGGCAGTGGAAAGTATAACGGTGGCGTGGCCTAGCCAAGATGGTCTGGGAGGAGAGGTTTGGCAAGGTGAGGTGAGGAGGTGAGCTGGAGGAGGATTCGACAGGATGAAGCGAGTGGGCGGGGGAGAGACGAGACGGGGCATGGCCAGGAGATGTGTGTGGCGAGGCCAGACGAGGCGGGCGGGGAGAGGAGATGGGTGGAGCGAGGCCAAACGAGCCTGGGAGGGGAAGAGGAGAGACGAGGAGATGGATGTGGCACAGAGAGATGGGAAGAAGCAGTGAGATATATCATATGGGGTGAGCCGAGACCGTGAGATGGGGCGGGATGAAGGGAGACAGAACAGGTGGGGGCGGGGTGAAGGGAGACAGAACAGGATGAGGAGAGATGGGGAGAGATGAGGTGAGATGATGTAACATGTAGCCGAGAGAGACATGACGGGGCAGGAGAGAGAGAGAGAGAGAGAGAGAGAGAGAGAGAGAGAGAGAGAGAGAGAGAGAGAGAGAGAGAGAGAGAGAGAGAGAGAGAGATGAGGTCGGTCACGTGACCTGGGGCGGGGCAGGGTCACATAACGTGGGGGAAATATAATTAATTTATTCATTTACCACTTATTTACGATCCTCTCTGTCTGCATAAAGTTGCCTGTGTGTTTATATCTGGGTCCGCTTGCGGCCATCTATATTTAACAAGGCGCTACCGGATTCCGCCTGGAAGCGGCTCCCGGCTAGTAGATCCCGCAAGGCAGTGGCTACTGGCTAGTAGATCCCGCCTGGCAGTGGCTACTGGCTAGTAGATCCCGCCTGGCAGTGGCTATTCAATACACGGATAAGTCGCCTCTGACAAGACTGTGTCACTGTCAATGGACGGAAAGAAGTACAGTCTCGTTCAGTACCTTCTCTTGCCATAGGAGTTCATTACTTCCTCGCTCATATATATATATATATATATATATATATATATATATATATATATATATATATATATATATATATATATATATATATTACTGCGTCAGTACGTAGGCGAGTGTGTGTGTGTGTGTGTGTGTGTGTGTGTGTGTGTGTGTGTGTGTAAATATGTACATAGGGACACGCATCTGAAGCAGTTTTACTCCTGTCTCACGAACAGAAGCTTCATGACACCGCCACCACGACCCGGGCCAGCAAGCGGACCTTCACAGCAAAGACAACACTAAGCATTTGTGACGCAAAACCTCCACGAGTGACGCCTATCATGTGACGAGATCGCATTACTAAGGCTTCTAAAACCAAGCTCGTATACACACACACACACACACACACACAAACAAACACATATACACATTCGGGCATCCTAAATTCAGTCAAGAAATATGACCCTGAGAACAGAAATCAAATTTAAATGTAAATTCTGCCCATGAGGCGTATCAGGGAACCGGGAATGAAGAAGTCATTGATTTAGGAGTCTGGCTGGTGTAGCGAGGGGCCAGGAAGCTTGCCTGACACAGAATGTGATCAACCAGAAGATGGTGGCCGGACCTCCTACTCCAACACCACCACCCACCACCACCACCCACCACACGACCACCACCACCCACCACACCACTGACCGTCCACCGCACCACTGACCGTCCACCACACCACAACGCTGACCGTCCACCACACCACACCACTGACCGTCCACCACACCACAACACCGACTGCCCACCGAGGAAGAGGCGGCCATGGACTGGAAGCTCTGGAAAAGTGGTAGCGATGGGATGGACTCGCTGGAAAGGTGGTAGTGATGGATTGGAATGGCGGGAAGAAAAAGGCAGAAATGGACTGGAATTGCTGGAAAACAAGTATCAATGCTCCAATCGGTGGAAGAGAGGTAGCAACTGAGTCGAGTTGCAGAAAGAGAGCTTGCGATGGTTTAGAGTCGCTGGAAAAGAGGCAGCGACGGCCTGGAATCGCTAGAAAAGAGGCAGCGACGGCCTGGAATCGCTAGACAAGTGGTAGCGAAAGACCTAAAACGCTAGAAAAGGATCCCATGGCTTGCAGTCGCTGGAAACACCATGAGAGTAATGCAGAAGAGCATAACGAAACTGTTATAAGGATGGCGAGTGATGAGAGCCTGGAAGCGGATGGACAAAGTGCTGAGAGGAAAACGAAAAAGCTGGTGATAAGAAACTGGTAAGGAATGTATCCACGAAAGGTTACATGAATAATTAAGAAGAAGAGGTCTGCTTGGGTGTTGATGAGCGTACAGAAGCAGTAAGAAAGACAAACTAAAAGGGGGCGAGGTGGTGTGGTGCTGGAGAAGGGTGCGATGGGTCTGAGGAAACTCTAAGATCAGAGAGAGAGAGAGAGAGAGAGAGAGAGAGAGAGAGAGAGAGAGAGAGAGAGAGAGAGAGAGAGAGGGGGGGGGGGACTGCTAGAAAGTGATAAGGAACGGTGGGGGTGTGACGTGTACTGACCTATACGTACTAAACCCTTGAGCAAGACAGTACCACCCTTGAGCAAGACAGTACCACCCTTGAGCACGGCAGTACCACCCTTGAGCACGACAGTACCACCCTTGGGTATGATGACCTCTTTTTCATTTTTGCCCGGCCACCATATCAAGGGGTACACTGTCGTGTTTAAACGCCTTCTGGTCATACTTATCAGATGAAACAGAACTGATAAGGCATGACATCTCTGGAATGAACGGCCGAAGCGAGCTGGAGTCACTACTAGTGAAAATACAAGCAGACTTAGAAGAGTCTTTACAAAAAAAATACAAGATTATTTGGAACGCGGTACAAAACAAAAAAGTAAAATGAACCAAGACTTCTGGAAAGGTTGAAAGGAAAGGTGGACTGGAAACCTCTGGAAATACAAGGGTAAAGAGTGGACGGGACACACTGAAAGCTTCTGCAAATGCAGGAGAAAATGGAAGGACCTGAGAGCCACGGGTGTGAGGGAACGAGTCTGGAAGCCTGGAAAGCTTTGGGAAAACGTTGATGAAAGAGTATTGATCGGAGTACCTGTAAGAGGCGCCTGGAATACCTCCTGGAAAAGTGAGGCCGAGTCAAAGCCCTACACTCCAGGCTTACTAGCATGATGGTGGAGATCCTAATGAAGGAATGACTGTGAGAACGATAGACACTCAAAACTTGTATCACAAAAAGGGTAACGGTCTCAATTTCCCCCAATAAAAGAAAAAAAAAATCAGGGTAAATAACCTCTTGCCAAACCGACAAAACAAGGAAATACCAAACTTAGGTCAGAGAACAGTGGTGTCAGGAAGCGTATTTCAGTATACATGTACACGAATCACATTCCAGAGTCTCTCCTGGAGCAAGAACACCAACAGCCTCCCGGAACCTCTCCAGATTATCAGTCCAGACAAAAGAACAGAGTCCAAGATGCATTCACAGATACATGGATACAATCTTTTATACGACACTTGATCAAAATATGAACACAAAAATATGAACACCAGGACCTGCGTTAATGTACATCCTGATAAATACCTAAAGGTTGTAACTCAGAGATGTAGCAACAAATTCAGGAAAGAGCAAATAATCGTGAAGACACACAGAAGTACACAACATCTGGCTGCTGAATTGCGAAGCCTCGAAAGAACCTTGGCGGTAATAACTGGTGCGTCACGGTTGACTGAGCAGACTGGAAACTGGTTCAGGCAACTGGAAAACATTTGTGACTGGAACGACAAGGGCGGGGATGCTAATGCTTCACTCCGGGACCCTATCAGTTCCAGTCCAAGCGGAATGACGCGTCCCTTGGAAGGTCGATCAAACTTTCCTTCTCCCTGGAATCGTTTCAGCGGTCGTAGTCTCTCTGGTGATTTTCCAGAAAGTCGCTGGATATGTCCTGATCCATTTCTTGACAGTTTGGTTGGGTTACTGGAGAAATTTTCCAAGTATCTTTGTTGATGGCACAGAGGAATTATTGGAAATGTCCAACACTCTTTGATGGCTACACGGAGTTCCTTTAGTGTCTTGGTCGCTTTGTTGATAGCTAGAAAGAGTACCTGGAGATATCCTGGCCTCTTCTTTGATGCCTACGAGATCTACTGGAAACGTTCTGGCCTCCTGGTTGATGACTCGGAAAGGGGCCTCTTTAACCATCCTAATCTCTACGTCAAGGGCTGGAATACCTTCTGGAAAGGTTCTGCTTTCACGATGACCATAAAGATCTCCTGAATCTATCCTCGTTGCCTTTTCCATGACCGAAGGCGGATCAAGATCATCCGGGTCCCCTTACTGGAGTTACTGGAAACCTTTTCGTCTCCGTGATAATAGCAGCAGAGTTGCTGGGACTCTTCTCATCTGTCAGGACAATAGAGTTGCTGGAACTTTACTTTCTGTGATGATAGCAGTGGAACTACAAGAACACTCCTTGTCTTTGTCAGGAGAGCAGTAGAGTTACTTCTGAAACTCTCCTTGTCCTTGTCAGGACAATAAAGAGTTACTGAAACTCTACTTCCTATGATGATAGCTGTAGAGTTACTGGAACTCTTCTCGTCTCTGTCAGGAGAGCAGTAGAGTTACTGGAACTCTCCTCGTCTCTGTCACAACAACAGATGAGTTACAGAAACTATCCTGGCTTCCCTGGAAATGGTCGTAGAGTGACAATCCTAACTATCACTGAATGAAAAATAATTTTTTTTCCACTGGACCCACAGGAAAATACATACAACTAAGAAAAAGTTACAAAATAAAGCAGCCAGCTGATAGAGCCACCTCCCTCCGCTGTACCAGTTTCAGCAAGATTTTGGAAACGAAAAAGCTGATCTACGGACTTGAAACATGACCTCAGGAAATCTACAACCTTACACAAACAACCTCAATGCTACAACCGTCAGGTGAAGACTTACAACACCGTAACGCAGCCTAAAACCGGGCAGGTAACGGAGCCAATTCTACATAGCCCTTACAACACCACAATCTACAACCGGACCAACACCCATCATGAACTCCATCATCATCATCTACGACCGTACCACCACCACCACTACAACTACGCACCACCCCACCACGACCTACTACAACAACAACAACAACACCCCCCCCCCCCCAGACAATGACCTCTACATACAGCCACACTTCCCGGAAGGTCCGCGACGACCCGCATAACAATATATGAGCAGGATGCTGACATCCACGAGCGTCGCGGCTGTCGTCCAGGTACACGACGACCAACCCTCCCCCCCCCCGACGACGACGACCGACGCTTCCCCCCCCCATACCCCGATGACGACGACGAAGACCCCCCTACGACGAAGAAGACCCCCCGAAGACGACGACGAAGATCGATCCTCCCCCTCCCCCCCCGACGACGACGACGAAGACCCCCTATGACGACGAAGACCCCCCTACGACGACGAAGACCCCCTCAAAAACAAAACCAAAACCGAGGGAACCCGCGGGACATTCTCGTCCCCGATGGTAGGAAGGGAGGGAAAGAGACTCGATATAATAAATTTACGAATGCCTCACGAATTTCACGTCGACTGGTTTTTCGTAATTTGTTCTTTTTATCTTTTTGTTTATCTTTTCTTTCAAAAAAATTTTCCTTAACTTTATAATGATAATAATTTCGCTTCGTTTTCTATCGCCTTGTACTGTCACGTCTCCCGTTTTTGTCGGGGGCATCCTCCCGCGCAGCGTCATGTGCCTTGTTTTTACGGCATTCTTTTTTCCTCTTTTTTTTGGCCTTTTTCCTTCTGGACACTGTAGCCTTCCAGCTCTCACCAACCCTTCCCCTCAACACTCACTCGCTGCCATACTCCTCCTTCGCCAACTCTAACCTTCTCATTACTCCTCCGCATTCGCCAACTGTAAACCACCTCGTAATCCTCCTCCTTTGCCAATTCCGATCTCTTCATTCGCCAACTCTAATCTCCTCATTCGCCAACTCAAATCTCCTCATTCGCCAATTCTAATCTCATCATTTGCCATTCCTAACTTCCTCATTCGCCAACTCTAACTTCCTCCTTCGCCAACTCTAATCTCCTCATGCGCCAACTCTGATCGCCTCATTCGCCAACTCATCATTTTTCCATGACTTACTCCCTCAAGATCTCTTTATTTGTATCTCTAAACCTCTTAGCATTCTAGCCTCTCTCTCTCTCTCTCTCTCTCTCTCTCTCTCTCTCTCTCTCTCTCTCTCTCTCTCTCTCCATCTTCCAAATCTCCCACCTCCTTTCTACCTCAACACCAACACTCGCACCTCCTCTGTACATTAGCTCTAACGATTCTCACCTTGCAGATTCCCCTACAACCCAACTCAAAATTCCTTTACTACCCCCATACCCTTTACCAGCCATACCTTTACTACCCCCATACCCTTTACTAGCCATACCTTTACTACCCTCATAGGCTACGGGGGGGGGGGGGGGGGGGGGATGGGGGTGTTAGTAAAGATCTGAGACGAGGAAGAAGCCCGATACAAAATTGGGCCAATCAAGATTCGTCGAAGGTTGACGTAAGACCGAACTGGTTTTTAAGTTGACGGTACGTGGGTCTAAAAGGGGATGGGGGGGGGGGCGTGTTTCCGAGGTACGAAACCGTGGAACTTAAGATCGAATAAAGTAAAACACAAATTTGCAACTTAAGGTCGGAAAAAAAAGAGTAACCCACAAGTATGGAACTTATGGTCGAAAAAAGGAAAATACAAATTCGTCTACGTCCAGCAGAGCTTACGTGACTCTTCGTCAATCAAAGAAACCCAATTCTGTCAGCTGCTGTACGAAGCGTTATATGTGAAATATATATATATATATATATATATATATATATATATATATATATATATATATATATATATATATAAAGGTCTCTTAGCTTTCATTGTGGAAGCCAAGCTACTATTTTTTAGCTTTCTCGTCGGCTCTACCGTTCTTATTGCTTTAATTCTTCAGCTTTTATGTAGGTTCTGCTGATCGTATTACTTTCTTTTAGCATTTTCGTAGGTTCTGCTGTTCTTATAGCTTTTATTTATTTTTTCTTAGTTTTTTCATAGGTTCTGCAGTTCTTACGCTGCTTTCCGTAAGGGGGAAACGATTCAGTTTTTGAGGAAGGCATCGCTTAGAGCGTGAGTCTATCATTCCTGGCCTCAGTTTCAACAAGAGAGACGCTTTGAGGGCACTTTAGGATGGGTATGTTTGTTTACCCTTATTGCTGTGGTTTCAGCAGCTGCGGTGCGCTCGTTAATTAAAGCAGTTCGGAGGGTCATTAGCGTCAGCGAACAGCACGCCTCTGAAGCATGACGGTAGGACCCTGGATCACGTACGGTAGGACCCTGGATCACGGACGGTAGGACCCTGGATCACGGACGGTAGGACCCTGGATCACGGACGGTAGGACCCTGGATCACGGACGGTAGGACCCTGGATCACGTACGGTAGGACCCTGGATCACGTACGGCAGGACCCTGGATCACGTACGGCAGGACCCTGGATCACGGACGGTACGACCCTGGATCACGAACAGTGCGACCCTCTCGACACGATGGTGGTCCGGTCCTTGGCCAATATGGCCTAAGCCTTTTTACCCAACCTTTAAGGCTTCAGTGAAAAACCTCAGAACATATGTATACCTAAGGGTCGTACCGTCGTGTTTAACGGTCGTACCGTCGTTCTCAACGGTCGTACCGACGTGTTTAACGGTCGGACCGTCTTTCTCAACGGTCGTAGCGACGCGATGAAGAGCCGTTGAGCTCAATAAGCCAGAGTAACACCAAAACCAACCCACCTCCCCCTAAAAAACCTTATCATAATCCTAGAATTTGCAACGCAACTTACGTGTTACTAACAAACGACACCTTCCCAACCCGAAAGAGGTGGATGGTCGTGGGGGAGGAAGAATGTGGAGGAGGACGACAGGTGGGAGAGAGAGAGAGAGAGAGAGAGAGAGAGAGAGAGAGAGAGAGAGAGAGAGAGAGAGAGAGAGAGAGACCCTGTTCGTCCAGGACACGCATTACAAGACCACCCTCGCTAATAAGACCACCTGCCTTAATAAAGGCCGCCCATCTAATGGCAACGACAAGTATAATCCACCCCTCGAACCCCGCACTCCCCACCCGCTTTCCGACAATCTCTCCGGAGAGATACGGTGGAGAGACGGCCGCTTCCTTCATCTGGCGACCGTGAGGGGTGAAGCGAGCGAGATACTGTGGAAGAGACGGCCGTGTCCTTCGTCAGGCGACCGTGAGGGCTGAAGCGGCGGCTCTCCGTCGTGTTGAGGCGAAGCTGCGGCGGCGGGAGGAGGAAGAGGAAGAGAAGGAGGAGAGAAGGAGGAGGAGGAGGAGGAGGAGGAGGGGTTGGTCCACCCACCTACAACCAGCACCATTCGCCAGCGCTGGGGAAGGGGAGGAGGGGTGCACGCGAGAGCCCCCCATTGGGTACTGGCAGCTCAGTTATGTCGGCATAACAACAACGGCGCAAATGATCTGTTCTGGTAACTCGGCGCGTGACTCCCGCTCCGCACGCCTCACTGGACGCAGCTGCCGCGCCCCGTTTTTTACGCTTCCTCCGTTTTTTGTCCTCTCATGCCGCGGGGGGGAGGGGACGACTCGTCGGTACACAAAAATGGGCACCGGGATGACCGTTCTGCGCACCTGTTTGTACCATTAAACCGGTTCCGTCAGAGATAAACCTAAACCCACGAACACGAAGGGTTTAATTTCTTCGGGAACATCATGGCCTTAACCTTTGACCTGACCTGCCTCTGCGAGGATCGAACTGCCGTGCGAACTAGCCAGTACAACGATGTTCCCGCTCCGTCGATCGCCGAGACACCTTTGGCCGTGTCAAAACCTCTCCGGACGCAAGAACCACATCGAGAAACATCGTCCTTTTTACCCCCCTCCTCCACCCGACTTCGCCCTGACCTACAGTAACAATGCTCTAGGTGTCTCCTTCACTGACATCCTCTTATCTGATAAGGAATCTGAGAGAAAAAGAAAAAAAGGGTGGGAGGAGAGAGACAGGTTGCGATAACCCACGAGCCAGAGTCGGTTTGGGTTCTTCCGTCCGCTCTTCGCGATGGGAGCGACGGAGACCCAACAGTCCGATAGCGAGCGCAAGAGACCCCATGATATATTCTCTGTTTTCGTAGCCAGTGTTGGCAACGCCTCAATCGAGGCTTCATCTGTCGGCATGAGAGGCAGAAATAATGAACGTTATAAAAACTGTCATGAATATTAAAATAAGATGGACCTGAGCTCCTAAGGCGTTTGCAGACTCGACTCCTGAAGGATGCAGAGGTTTTAAAAAAACGGGAAAGGTAGGTGGGAAAGAGAATTCCACACGTTCGCCCGACAAAGAAAGAGAAGGTGTCTTAATGAACGAATACTGAACGAGTGTACCATCCACAGCTTTCTGGAATATTTGCACCTTCCTTCGGAGTCCCCTGCTGAAGCTGAGGTCCAGCTCGAGCCGAGGTCCTCCTTCAGGTCCGCTGGACGCGATCGATCTCGGGGTCAGACGGAGGGGGTTTGAGGGGCGACATGGCCGGCGTTGAGTTACCTCGAAGCTCCGTACTGTATCGATTGCTCGGCCCAACATTTTCATAAGAAGATTAATGGTCGCTGGTTCTCGGAGGCATCAAAGGGCCCGGGGAGCCTACCTGGAGAAAGGCAACGGGAAAAGCGAAACAATTAACCTCCTTCCATGAATAGACCGCTAATTGAGACTCGCCTCTCCAGCCAGCTAATTCTCATTTTTTCTTTCCAAGCAACGTACAGTCACACACCGCCCAGTGTGACCATTGTGTACCCCAGTACATGGTACTGCTGTTGTACCTGCAGCACTTATATCGCTGTAGAGGTACTGCAGTACCTGTACGGCTGTACTTGTGCCCTGTACAAAGTCTTGCTGTGTATATAGTACCTGTGTTGCTCTAAGAGGTACTGCTGTGTCTGCTGTACCTGTGCGTCGCTGTACTGGGTAAGGCTGTACCTGTGTCGTTGATTATGGTACAAACGGTACCTGTCCTGTCCCGTCCCGTCCCTTTCCCACATGTCCCAATTAGTGCAAGAGAGACTATGCCTCAGTCCCACTCTTTTCACAAGGGTAAGCCAATTTCCAGCACTCTCCTTTATGTAAAGCAATGGGTGTGTGGTACAGCCAATCTGGCAATGGTTACATGGTGTCGCAATGAGCCTGTGGCACGTCCCCGTGTTTGTGGCACATCAAGGGGGCATGTGGTACAGCAACGGGCATGTGGTACAGTAGTGGGTACGTGACGCATCATTCGGTATGTGGCAAAGCCACCCAAAGCTTAAAGTACCGTCACATGGGTTTAGACGCAGCACTGCCGTCACATCTTCATGGGGTTTATGGGAGTGTCTACATAGGCACAACCCACCATAGTAATGGGTGGGTCTGCCACATCCCCCTCCCTATCACAATCCCTCGGCTGTTGTCTGGGAAAGAGTGTTTATATAGGTGCTACCCACCACACAAACTTAACCAGTGGGTCTGCCACATCCACCCCCATATTACGTTCCCTCGGCTGGTGTCTGTGCAACGCGCCCTTCAGCTAATGGGGGTCGACGGAACATCACACTTGTGGTGAGTCGACTACGTCCTCTGGTTGTGCTCGGTCATGCAAGGTCAACTGCATCCGGCTAAGGATCACGGAGGCGCCAACCCTCCTCCCACCACAGCCTCTGTTGAACCTTCTCATTTCCCTTATAAAAGATTCCGAACTTGAAAGGAACTTGATTCTGTAACTAAGAACCTAAAAGTCTCCTTTAAAGTTTAGGAGCCGAGTTGACCGTCATCACGTAGCCGAGTGACTGAACTTACCCGGGCAAAACTTCAGCGCATGTAATGGATCGAGTTTTTCTTCCCCGAGTTAAGTCACCGTTGGGGAGGGCGTTTTCCTGCGAATGCTTCTGGATCTCTGAGGATGACCTCAAGAGGACAAACTTATCCTCGACACCGTTCGACCTCGACAGCTGTGCAGCAAGTCCTCTTGCCGTGTGGCCAGAGCTAACATGGCCGTCGAGATTCAGGAGCAAACACGTGTATTTCCGAAACAGGTATTCGAGACGTTCCATCACTCAGAACGCAGCTCGAGCTGCGAAGTCTGAACCATCTTGGCTTCTGAGGGATGCGAGGGGCGTAGCGGGTGTTCGAGGGGGCTACCCTACTACGCCTTCTACTCCAGAAGGAGCTGAGGGGTATCATTCAAGAAAACACGAGTGGCTGGCTGGGACTTCTCACAAATATCAAATATCAATAGAGGTGTTAAGGGCAGAGGTTTGCCAACGAGGGCCATCTGTTTCAATACAGCCAAAAGCCATAACCCAAACTGTTTCACTACGACAGTAGAGACACCTCCTGGCTACATCGGACGACAGCATCGGGTCGACGGAGTTGTTCGTCATAGAAGAGAGCGACGTTCTGGAATATCTACGTACTTGCCCAGGCCCCAGCTTCCGTCCTGGGCCCACAATTCTTCCCCAGGTCCGACGACTCTCTCTCTCTCTCTCTCTCTCTCGTCCGCCCATCAACAAAAACACTTCAGACCTCTTTTTCCTCCTTGGCTGATTATGTCATCCGCTGGCCCACCCAACATACCACCCTCCTCCTCCCCCTCAAAAAACTTACTGTACATACAGCTTTTCTGAAGACTAAAAGTAGTTGTACTTGAAGGTAGTTGTGATCTTCGGTGGGAAAAACGGAGAGGGCACTACAGAGAGCAATACCCACCCTCGTCGGCCAGACAATTCTTGGAAAATTCAATCAAGTTGATCATAAGGAAAAATGGACATCCTCGTCCTCAAAAATATACCAGAAAAAAAAAATGAGAAAAAAAAACCTCGAGTCATTTCATCAAAGACGCGGACAATGGTGAGCAGAGAAGGGAATCCTCTCACTGTTTTTCGTCGTCTTTCGAACCGACACGAACGGTTTTCTCTGAAGGTATACACACACACACACACACACACACACACACACACACACACGAGGCCAGCCTCCTCGACTGGCCTCCGAGGCGACAGACAACAGGAATAACGTTAAGGTCGGTCCGCTCGAGGTATTGCCAATGGCTTAGGAGGCCTTGGTGGTTCCTCTGGTATGGCATTCTCTACAGCTGGTAATGGCAGCAAGATGGAAGCTCATTTTCTACAGTACTTTCCCTCCAGGGACGAGGCCCGAACCTGTGTACACGCCTGCTCACGCCCTGAAATCACGACGGTGCGACCACTTTAAGGACGGAGGTGCGACCCGTGAGGACGAAGGTGCGGGCCTTGTGTACGACGCCACGACGCGCAGAAGACGACAGAGCGACCCTTCTCAGAGCGATGGTATTCGTACGACAGCCTGGGTCATTTACTTGACCTTGGTGCTTCAGGATCGTACCGTCGTGCTCAAGGGTCGTACCGTCGTGCTCAAGGGTCGTACCGTCGTGCTCAAGGGTCGTATCGTCGTGCTCAAGGGTCGTACCGTCGTGCTCAAGGATCGTACCGTCGTGCTCAAGGGTCGTACCGTCGTGCTCAAGGGTCGTATCGTTGTTGGTTAGCCCATCCACCCACCTGTCCCGAAGGGTAATAACCAGCTGTGCCAGAAGGTCATAACCAGCTGTCGTAAGAACCATCTGTTCCCGGTCATCACCAATCATCCCCAGCTGGCTACCAGCCTATTCTAGCGGTGGTGGCAGGGGGGCGGTGGTGGCAGTGGTGGCAGATGGCAGTGGTGGCAGGGGGGCGGTGGTGGCAGCGGCAGCAGTGGCAATGACGCAGGAACTAAAGGTGCGAAAACACTGACTACATTCTGGCCACCCGGGCACCTCCTCCTCCTCCTCCTCTCTCTCTCTCTCTCTCTCTCTCTCTCTCTCTCTCTCTCTCTCTCTCTCTCTCTCTCTCTCTTTCTATATATATATATATATATATATAGTGATGTCCTCTTTATCTTATGCCCACGTATTCCCTGCGTGTCGTAGAATGCGACTTAAAGGGGCGGGAGTGGGGTGGCCAGAATCCTCCCCTCCTGTATTACTTTTCCAAAAGAAAGGACAGTGAAGGGGGTCAAGTGAGGATTTTTCCCTCAAAGGTTCAGTCATCTGTTCCTAACACTACCTCGCTATCACGGGAAATGGCGATTATGTATGATAAAAAAAAAAAAAAAAATGTAAATTGGAGGTACCATGTATTATGGCAGGTACCATGTGCTACGATGAATACCACGAACCATAACAGGTACCATGTACCATGACAGGTACCATGTACCATGACAGGTACCATGTATCATGGCAGGTACCATGTGCTATGTTAAATACCACGAACCATGACAGGTACCATGTACCATGACAGGTACCATGTATCATGGCAGGCACCATGTACCCACATACCATGTGAGGTACCCCACAGCACCATGGTAAGTGTATAGGGTCTTCGTACTCCCTCACGTAACACGTTATCCAGTTGGTACATCGACACCAGCACCATCAACAAGTACCTCTCACTGGTTTATATATTTGTGTGTGTGTGTGTGTGTGTGTGTGTGTGTGTGTGTGTGTGTGTGAGGTGGGGCAACAACACAAGCGACCACAAACTAATTGGTATGTATCCCCGACAAACCAACAAACAACATCGTGTGTGTATGTGTTTTGCACCGTAGCTACTGATGCATTGCAATAATAACCACATCATTAAACTGTTTGTTTCTGATAGTTGTAAATACGAACTGTCTGCCGTGCTTGGTTTATATCTAGGGGGGGGGGGGGGGGGGGGATTGGAGGGGAGGGGGGAGGGGGACCGGACCAGGGTTGTTCTAGGGGGGTGCGTGGTGGGGGGTACATAGACTTAGTATTCGTCCACTGGAAAACGATTAATAATAATAATAATAATAATAATAATAATAATAATAATAATAATAATAATAATAATTATACTTATTATTATCATTATTATTAGTATTATTATTATTATTATCATTATTATTATTATTATCATTATTATTATCATTATCATTATTATTATCATCATTATTATCATTATTATCATTATCATTATAAATCAATAAATGAATAGCCTTCATACTACATTATATTCAATATTAAAAATCGAACTCCATAACGCCTTATGGTACCTCAAATTCAGACCAAATGTGTAAAGAAACGTAAAAAATCTTACAAGAGCAACACTTTAAAGCCATCGACGATGGAACACGGAACCCGGATTAAAGTCAGTCTGTCCACGGGACTCAAACGTACGAGTCCTTCCCAGACCATCACGCCGAACATGACCAGTACCAGATCATGACGCTGTCATATAATTACAATATCTCTCATGTCACTGTCTTAGCAAGTAAACAAACAAACAAACAAACAAAATGCTTCCGTTAAGCGGGCTATTCCTATCAGCGAGCGACAGAGCGTAATGAAGAATTCACAATTTCTTTTCTGGCTGGCTGGCAACAAATTTGCTTCAGACGAATCTTTCCTGCGAAAACATCGCTTTCGGCGACCAGGGGGGCAGTTTATCATCACGTTTTCTGTGGCTGTGAGGGCAGTTTGTGCTCACGTTTTCTGTGGCTGTGAGGGCAGTTTGTGCTCACGTTTTCTGTGGCTGTGAGGACAGTTTATGACAATGTCTTCTGTGATTATGAGGGCAGTTTATGCTAATTTTTCTGTGGTTATGAGGGCAGTTTATGATTACGTTTTCTGAGGGCAAGACAGCAGTTTATGATCAAGTGTTCTTTTTTTGTGGACAAAAAGGAAGGCTTGTGGTGACGTTTTCTGTGCGCATGGGAGCAGGTCATGATCACGTTTTCTGTGAGTAAGTGGGCAATTTATATTCAACGGATGGGTGACTATGGGTGCAGGGTCCCTGCTGGTGTGAACACGAAGAAAGACTAAGGTCAAAGGTCACGTCAAGCACCAGAGGGTCGTCCGGTCGTGCTCGCGAGTCGCACCGGCGTGGCCCAAGGGCCATACAGTCGTGTCAAAAGGTCAGAGCGCCGCGGTCCACAACGTCAACCATGTCGGTCATAAGAGGTCAAAATTCCACACGCCAGATCATGTCCTCAAGCCCTATCTACAGGAGGTCGAGCTGAGAGGTCAAAACAGGTCATGGCACTCGATGCCCTCTCATGACCTGAACCGTAAGAGAGAGGGAGGAGAGAAAGAGGAGGAGGATGGAGGCCAACCTCTCTCACATAATCACCATCATCAACCACCTCCTCCTCATCAGCTCATGACTGACCTAGGAGGCCATCCATGACTGAAGATTGTATAGGGAAGACATGTTTTGAATAATGCACAGCTTCTATACACTCAAAACCTCGGTGTCTCTCTCACCACTATTGCAATTACTGTGGCAATAGACCTACGCAAGAGTCTATTTAGCCAAGTACATCACGAGGACATCTATCATATGGGGAGACATGCCTCTCGAGATGGGGAATTAGAATCGAGATAGAGGGATCCGGAAGTCGGGCGTTTTGGTCCATACAGTTTGAAAGTTTCGAAGAAGTGAATTTTAGATTTTTCTGGTCCCTGTTTTCACGATGAGACATGACCCTGAGTGACGTACACAGACTGTGACAGCATACGTGTGTGTGACAGAGAGAGAGAGAGAGAGAGAGAGAGAGAGAGAGAGAGAGAGAGAGAGAGAGAGAGAGAGAGAGAGACTTGGGATTTCCACATTTAGGAGAGTGGTGAAGGAGCCGAATGGTCTGGTGGTAAATAGCATTTCAGCAGTTCACATCCTACGTTTTGGCCAGAACTTGAAACAAGCTCCTCAGGTTTGGGTCACCGCACTTAAAGAAGCACCAAGAGCTACTAGAGAGGGTCCAGAGAAGAGCAACAAAGACAGCAATGGAATCAAGTGAATCGAGGTACAGGCAAGGGTGAAAATCCTTAAAAATTTCTCCACCGTGGAAGAAAGAAGAATAAGGGGTAACCTGATCACAACCTGTGAGGTTTTTAACCAGCTTGAAGACGTCAGCAGTAGAACAGTTCTTCGAAAACTGGAAAGTCAGAACAAATAGAAGCCGTAACATGAAACTGAGCAAGACATTTGTTGGAAAGAGATGTACAGAAGAACTTTGATAGTGTAAGAGTGGAAGATGAACGGAATAAAACAATTATGAGACTGAGAATGTGCACAATATACGGAAGTTTAAAACTTTCGTAGGAAAAAGAAAGTTCAAGAGATGGGAGCCCCACGAGTGCAGAACTCCCTCCCTCCCTGTACAGCACAAGAGATGGAGGCCCAACGAGTGTAGAACTCCCTCTCTCCCCGTACAGCACAAGAGATGGGGGCCCAACGAGTGTAGAACTCCCTCCCTCCCTGTACAGCACAAGAGATGGGGCCCCACGAGTGCAGAACTCCCTCCCTCCCCGTACAGCACAAGAGATGGGGGCCCCACGAGTGTAGAACTCCCTCCCTCCCTGTACAGCACAAGAGATGGGGGCCCCACGAGAGTAGAATTCCCTCCCTCCCTGTACAGCACAAGAGATGGGGGCCCCACGAGAGTAGAACTCCCTCCCTCCCCGTACAGAACAAGAGATGGAGGGCCCCACGAGTGTAGAGCTCCCTCCCTCCCCGTACAGCACAAGAGATGGGGGCCCCACGAGTGTAGAACTCCCTCTCTCCCCGTACAAAGAGGATGTCACACAAAAGATAACACAGATATTCACATCAAGATTGCTACACACACGTAAGCCAAGAACATCATCAGCTACAAACAAGCTGAAACAATATATATAAGCTAAACACATAAGCTAAGACATCAGCACAGCTAAACACATAAAGCTAAGACATCAATACGGCTAAACACACAAAGCTAAGACCAACACCAGCTACGCATACAAGCTATGAAGATACAAATACAAGGGAGACTACATCATCAACACACACACACACACACACACACACACACACACACACACACACACACACATACACACACACACACCAACATCAGCTCCACACACACAAGCAAAGCCGGATGACCACCACCGTGGCCGGCCGGTTACCACGTCGGATACCGACCCATTCCAGCTATTCCTCCCGCTTTCCGGACGCCCCGGAAAAGATCGAGTTACTGAGAGAAAAAAATAAAAAGAATAATTCCTTTAAATTCTTTCAAGAATATTTACTCGCAAGATCGCGTGATTGAGAGAGAGAAAAAAGAAATTCGTTTAAATTCTTTCAAGAATATCTACTCGCGTTATTGTGATTAGAAATTAAATTATAAAAATTAGCGGATATATAAATGAATATATCACCAAGCTTTTACTTTCAATACACATTTCGACGATGTGGTGTATGCAAATCAGGTGATTTCAAGACCGCCAATCAGAGAGAGAGAGAGAGAGAGAGAGAGAGAGAGAGAGAGAGAGAGAGAGAGAGAGAGAGAGAGCTACTGCGGCCACAGGAGGGACCCCGTAGGGCGCGTCCCTCGTCGTCCCGTCGCCGGCCAGACAGACACACGGTCGTGGGTGGGTGGGTGGGTGGGGGCTTCAACGACATGACGAGACGCGACGCGAACTGAATAGTCTACCCCTAAAACATTTTGTAAGAGAAAACGGGGTGTGGCCGCCTCACTCACCAAGTCTCAAAGGATTTTTTTTTTCTCTCTCTCTCTCTCCGCCAGAAAATTTATAACAAAAATCTGTTGGATTTTTTTAACTAAATTATTTAGTCATTAAGAGACAAAGTCATCTTATGCATGACAAAAATTGTACTTTTACATTAACGCAAACAATTTAAATAAACATTATAATTCGAAGAATGCCACAATTTATATACAAATTTACAAAACTTAAGCTTAGGTTTATATATATATATATATATATATATATATATATATATATATATATATATATATATATATATATATATATATCAATGTTAGTTACCCGGTAGAAAATAAAATATCAACACGTGTTAGTTTTGATAATCTAACGAGCCACTTATGTTAAATCATTACGGGTTAGTTGATAAATACATTAACATAGATTAGATGATTAGTTAACACATACTACACATGGGCAATAATTATTAACACGAGATCACATGCGGGCAAGAAATTAACACTAATCTCATTAACATGTTAGCACTATTAACATGAGGGGTAATTAAGTTAGTACGGTTGTGCAAGACGACATCAATTTAACACATTATCAACCTGAGGCATTATGTTAATCTAGACACACAGAGAAAGTTAGAGGAGCGGGAGGAACTGGTCGAGAAGAGCAACAAGTTAAAATCAACACCGGGTCGAAATGAATACAATTCAACCCGATTCCGGAATTAACAGTTAACATGAACTACTAGCAGTGGGGGGGGGGGGCACCGGGGCGGTGTGAGCTGGGTATATTTAACACACTGATGGGGTGGGGGGAGATGCGGATGAGTGGGGAGGGGAGAGAACAGCTGAACACAGACAAGCGGGGAGAAAGAGGGTGAGAGATGGGGAGGTGGGCGGGGAGAGTGTAAATTAACACATATGAAGTAGGGGGGTGAGGGAATTAACAGTTAACATACATTAACAGGGAGAGGGGTGGGAGTGGGGAGAAAATTAACACAGTTAAGGGGTAGGGGAGGGGAGAGTGTTAATTAACACAAATAAGGGGTAGGGGGGTAGGGTTTTTTCCTCTCTCGGGGGAAGAAAGAGGTGTACAGTTAACAGTTAACACGTATCAGCTGGGGAGAGGGTGGGTGGGTGGGTGGGGCGTGTGTCTCGGGGAAGAAAGGGGTACACTTAACACGTATTAGCAAGACCGATGATGATATAAGTGTCGATTCCCTACCTTCCATCAGGCAACTGACGCCATTGTTGGTCAGGCGCGAAGCTGTGAGAGAGAAACATGTGTTAAGTCGAAAAAAAATATTTTTTTTTTTTGGGTGGGGGGGTGATGAAGGGCTAGGGGAAGTGTTAAGTGTGCTTGACTTGATAACACAACCTCTGGGGTGATAACCTGTCTCTATAACACCTCCTAACACCTGTAGGGGGGGAGGGAGGGGGGGTTTGTCACACGTCACGCACGTGTTTTTATTTTTCTTTCCAAATGATGTTGGCTACACACACACACACACACACACACACACACACACACACACACACACACACACACACACACAAGTTGTATTATCAGCTAACATAAATAAAAATAAGCTTCACCGCCTCAGAATATCAATATATATATATATATATATATATATATATATATATATATATATATATATATATATATATATATATATATATATATATATATGATATCTTTGTACGATATATATATGCAATGTATCATATATGTTTTTCAACCCAAATTCCACATATGTGACTTCTCTTTAGAAAGCTGCTGTACACCTTTAGCATATATATATAAGGTACACACCTGTCACATATGCAACA